>NC_081789.1:3317189-3619689 GCF_963082965.1 Carassius carassius | reverse complement strand
TAAACCATATAGGACAACCAATGAGAACGCATCAGTTATATGGTGAACGGGTTTCCAGAGGTCAGCATGGAAAATATTACCCTTGACTGCTGTCTCTGTGTCAGCATCTATCATGGAGATGTATGTAGAAAGCAGTAGCATGAATAGAGTCCCTTCTATTTTTCACCAACAGTCAAGACTGCTAGCTTCGATGCAAATGCTATTTCCTGCTTGAGTTTTTCCTCGGCTGTCTTTAACGGGCCGAAAGAGTCCACTGAGATGTAATCATGCAGCTTCAGCATCAGATATGCTCCCACACCTTATCAGAGGGCCGGAAGAAAAAGAAGAATGGGGAAAAATCACTCCAGTCGCACATGGAATGGGATAAAAATGAGTAATTTATGATCGTAATCAACTGCCACACTTCTACAGTGCCAGGTGGAGAAAGAAAGAGAGAAAGAGCGAGTGATATAGAAATATGAACAAGCAAAATCTGAATAAGTTGAGGAATATAAAGAATAATAAGACCACAAGGCACAGGAATGCAAAGGAAAATCTGAATGACAAAGCTTGAACTGATAAATGAGATTGCAAAAAAAAAAGTAACTGCATAAATTCAAAATCCCTGTCAATGAGGTTTTTTTTATGCAATTTAAATACTCATTTTATACTACACTAGATTTATTAGCTTGTTCTTGAGAAAATGTGAAATGTGAGCAGTGTTTAAAAATGGGACAGACAGATATAGCTTCCTCTGACATTTTTTTCATATACAAAATAAATAATTCAATGTAGATGTATACTAAATAGGGCAAAAACAAATCACCCTAATTTACATTAACCATTTCAAAAACATAACTTTCAAACTGCTGAATCATTTTTGTGAACCAGCCCAATCCGTTCAAAAAAAAATATAAAAAACTTTGATTCTGTTCTTTCAACACTACATACTGTAAATGAGATGAACTGATTCACTAGAATTATTCAGACCTTCAAATGCTACATATGAGAAATATATGGCTACAACAAAGCATCCTGAATTACATAACAAAACCTAATGACAAAGGAAAACATTGTACAGAGACTTGGATATTTGAATCATTTTTGTAAATCTTTTCATTTACGTGAACCTTCCAAAAAACCTATTCACTGGAGTAAAGAGGAATTTTGAATGAATCTGATTTTTTTTTAAAGCTACATATGTGAGGGAGAATCAATTAAGACAAACTTCACATGAAGGAATCAATATGGAGAATGAATCAGAGGACCGTTTCAGATGAACCAATTCATTCAACTTTCCAACACTACATATCAGGAATGAAAGAACAACAGAATTCCTTAAATTGAGTTGGCGTATGAAATTATAATAAAGGGACTTGAACAATTTACTTGAATAAATCAAGAGTCACAAAGCTACTTATCCAAGAAAAAATCATTTAGAATTAATCGATTAACGATATATCCAGCGCTATATACAGGAAAAAAAAGACGATTAGGATGAACCAGTTCACAGGCTCAGAGAAAGAGTGCTCCATTTACGTGGCTGTGGTACATGTGATACATACTGCATTTTGTTTTATAATTGTATAAAGACTCGCAACTGGAAAGCCTGTGAAAAGTATATGTTCACATTGTGCATTATTTCATGCTTGTGTGATACAGATGGCTGCAATTTGAGCATTTATTACCACCATCATCACCTTTCAAAATCATTACAGTCTCTTCTCTGGTAAATAAGTCTTGATTAATGTAGCTAGACCTTTAAAGATTGCAGATCGGAAATGCCTCAAATGATGTTGAAGTGACTTCAAATGTTAAATGAGGCAGAAATACAAATTAGCCTGCAAATGCACAGCACTGCTTATTAATGGACACATTGACTTCTGATGTTCACATAGTCCTCGGAGAGAACAGCAAAACAGACAGTGATGACATTCACACAGCTGATAAAACTGACATATGCACATCATTAAATAATGAGAACAGAGAGATGATAGGAAGAGAAATATTTGAAGGTAATGAACAATGATAAAGAATAAGAATTCCTTAAAAAATCCTATTTGTGGACATAATATGAACCAGTTGCATTCACTGTAAATGTGTCATGTTTAGTTAATGTTAGCTTCATTGCTATAAGATCTTTATTTAAACATTCAGTCAAGGGATTTAAGGTCAATATAAAATCATACATTTATACAAATGCACATTCCTGGTTTATATCATGCAATTCTGATTTTTTCTTAGAACTGTGAGATATAAACTCGCAACTGCAGGTGACAAAACTCAGAATTGTGGGATATAAAATCGCAATTCAGATTTTTTTTTTTTCTTCCTTGAAGATGCAATTTTTTTTTAAATGTGAAATATAAACTCACAGTTGAGAGTTATAAAGTCCAATTCTGATATAAAAAAGAAAAAATTTTTCAGAGTTGAAAATGTATATCTCACATTTCTGACTTTTTAACCCACAGTTTCTTGTTATGAAGTGGTGGTGGAAACAGGCTTCCATGATCTTTAGCCATTGTTTTAGCAAATTTACATTAGTTCTTGCTTTGTTCTTGCACATAGCACCCAGTTTTCACTGTTCAGAGACATTCAAATCATTTCCCACTCTGCATTTTTTCTCCCTGAATAATTTGTTTGGAAATATGTCACATTTATATGCTGTTACATATTATGTCAGAATTTGCTGATTAGTATCTTTGTAAGACATCCGACTTTTGTCAAAAATATATAACAAATCCTAAGAAACCTTTTGTGCTTTGTGCTGTTGAAAACATCTTTAAGATCAGTCTCACTTAGCTAAGTGTACTCGGGGTGCCAGACATTTGCATTGTGAGATTAACCTAAACTGAATGCTGCCTGACATTAATTTACTTCAAAATCAAGCCCCCTAAAAAGTCACTGAATAATTTGTTTACAAGTTTATGGGAAGTCGTGGCCTAATGGTTAGAGAGTCGGACTCCCAATCGAAAGGTTGTGAGTTCGTGTCCCGGGCCGGCAGGAATTGTGGGTGGGGGGAGTGCATGTACAGTTCTCTCTCCACCTTCAATACCATGACTTAGGTGCCCTTGAGCAAGGCATCGAACCCCCAACTGCTCCCCGGGCACCGCAGCATAAATGGCTGCCCACTGCTCCGGGTGTGTGCTCACAGTGTGTGTGTGTGTTCACTGCTCTATGTGTGTGCACATCGGATGGGTTAAATGCAGAGCACAAATTCTGGGTATGGGTCACCATACTTGGCTGAATGTAATGTCATGTCACTTTCACTTTTTTAAGTTTCTGTTCATTATTTTCACCTGTTCTTACTTCATTATAACTTGTTAACAGTTTGATTCAATTTCTCAGTTTCAGAGTACTGGCATTAGGTTTAAGGTTTAAAGGAGCTTTCTCTTCTCTCTTGCTCTTCTATTTCATATGGTGTTGTACTACTCAAATCATACAAATATGCCAACCATTAGCCAAAGAGTAAAATATTTGTTTTCTCAAGAGAAAATGAATGAGGGTTGATTTCAAAATACACCAGGCTTAAATCAGGCCATCAGTTGTTCAATCTCTGAAGACTTTCATTTGCAACGAAGACGCATAAACCATGCTTTACTTTCTTTGACACAAAGATTAGCTGAAAATGTTATAAACTTTTGCCATAACTCCCACTGTAATCCTTTATTTTTCATCCTCTGTCTGTTTTCCACCAAAATAAACATTCTGCTTTATCTTCACAAACACACACTTGCCCATCTATTGATGTCAACTTCTCAACTGCAGACAGTCAGCCCTCCTAATAAATTAATCAGGCAGGTTAAATAAACTAGCTTTCACTGCCAATCATATCTTCTTTCAGGTAGAGGATATATGAAGCCTTTTGATGTGCAGTGAAAAAATGGCAACCAAATTCCTGCACTCTTCTTTAGATGTTCACTTCCACGTTTACCATCTTCACAGCTGCAGCCAAATGATACCTCTGTCAGCAGTGAAGGAAACGTGCAAAACAGCGGTGACAGTAAAGACAGCCCTTATGCTGTCTGATGACATATTGGGGGAAATGTCATGTTATACGGAATGTTATTGATTTGAGCTGAATTTCACAAGTTAAAGTATAAGAATAATGTGAGATGGCATGTAGCAGGGTTTTTATGCCAACTTGCCTCAAACCGAATTAGGATCTTGTTTTTCTAAATTAATCACGTTATTTTTGGTGCTGACAGCTTTGAGTCACAGTTATTCAGAAGCTGGGAAGATCAGTTTTGACACAAATGGAAATGATCCAGCAGTGAAAGGATTGGTGTGTTATCACATCTGCATCTAAGAGTGAAGGCACTGATATATTTCAAGTGTTGAAGAACAAACTGGTATGACAGGCCAAAACAGAGGTCCTTTGAAATACACCTTCAATCTACCATTGGTCCATGTTGATGTAAATGGGTGCCATCAGAATGAGAGTAAAAACATCACACTATTCTGCAAGTAATCCACACCATTGCAGTCCACCGATTAATGTCCTGTGAAACAAAAAGCTGCATGTTGGTAATAAATATATTCCACATTGAGATGTTTTTAACTTCAAATTTGTTGCTTCCTGATGAGTCTTCTATCCATAATTTTAGCTTTTTTCGACCAATTTAGGAGAAACATATGCACAGATCAAGGACTGTTTACAAACAAAAAACAGTCCAAATATGTGGGTGGACTGTGAAGTGAGAGGGATTAAAGATGGACTTTTTCACATGGAGGACGTTTTATTATTGATTATGAACTTGATTTTTGTTAATTAATTTAATTAGTTAATTCATTAATTAATTTAAAAAAGTAAGACTTGCCTGAGGCGAGGCAAGTTTATTTATATATTGTACACAATGGTGATTCAAAGTGCTTTACATAAAAGCAAGTAAAATAATCATAAACAATAATCACATCAATAATTTAAGGAATTTAAAAACATTTATGATTTAATAAATGATTTAAAAATGTATTTATTTTGTAATTTAAATAAGTTAAAAATAATTATATATAAAATACATTGCAATCAGTTAGGACATAGCACAGTGCTCATTGCGTTAATGCACATCTAAAAACAGATGAGTTTTGAGTCTAGATTTAAATGTGGCTTATGTTTTAGCACATCTGATCTCTTCTGGAAGCTGATTCCAACTCCGGGCAGCATAAATCGAACTCCCCTTGTTTTGTAAGAACCCTTGGTATTTCTAACTGACTTGATCCTAATGATGTGAGTAGTCTGTAAGGTTTATATATAATGAGCATGTCTGCAATGTTTTTTGGTCCTAGGCCATTGAGTTATTTATAAGTAAAAGTATTTTATAATCAATCTTAGATGTCACTGGAAGCCATTGTAAGGACCTGAGGACTGGTGTGATATGTTCAGATATTCTGGTTAGTCAGAATCCTGGCAGCAGTGTTCTGGATGAGCTGCAGCTGTCTAATGGTCTTCTTGGGAAGGCCAGTAAGGAAACCATTACAATAGTCCACTCTTCTGGTGATAAAGGCATGAACAAGTTTCTCCAATTCTTGACTGGAAACAAAACATATAATTCTTGCATTGTTTTTAAGATGATAGTATGCTGATTTATTTACTGCTTTGAGATGCTATTGAAACTAAGGTCTGTCTCCAGAATCACACCAAGATTCTTGACTTGATTTTTAGTTGTTTGATCTGTATGCATTTACCTTGATACATTTTTTTTTCCAAATAAGGTTAAAATAAGGTTAGGTAAATCTGGATTTCATCAGCATAGCTGTGATAAGAAATTTGGTTCTTTCTCATTATTTGACTTAATGGGAGCATATACAGGCTAAACAAGAGAGGTGCAAGAATTGAGCCTTGTGGGTCTCCGCATGTCACGGACGTCCATTTAGACTTACACTATGGTCTCCTACACAGGCAGAGTTAAATCAACAGTATTCAAGGGCAACATAGGCAAAGCAGAATCATAACCTGAGTCCATGCAAAGGGTTGAGGCAGGCGGCAAAGAAAGAATAGAACAAATTAAATAAACAGGCAAGGTCAAAGAGGCAGGCAGAAAATGAACAGATGGGTATAAACAATCCAGGTAGGCAACAGGTAATCAAACAAGGTATAAACACTTAGGAATGTCAGCAGTAGCGAAACAAGGCTTCACACAGAGGTTTGGGTAGGCATTGATTAAATAGTCAGGACAATGATCAGCACCCGTGCAGGTAATCAGTCTCAGGTACGGGGAGATGGAAAATGAAGTCTGCAAGAACAGTTAATACCCTGGTGACGGTTCCCTCTGGTGGTAATATGGAGGGAGCAACAGAGGCTAGATACGTGACAAGTAGTACCAGCACTGATATTTGTCTAGAATTAGAATTAAAGCAAATATAATTTATTATCTTATTGAGCACTGTCTCTGTGCTGTGATGTATCGAAAACAAGATTGGAAATTGTCCAGCATGTATCTTTGTTTCAAGAATCGCAATCCCTTGTACGTAGAAGTCTGTGGCAGTTTATTTAGCAAATATGTTCCACAAGAGGCATTTTCTTTCTTGTCTGTTTGAATGTAGGCAGCTGTGTCTTCCCATTTCTGGTATGTAAGCTGCTGGCAGTGGTAGGCAAAGAGTCTTCTTTTTGTGGTATTATTCCAGTGCAGAGTAAAACATTTATCTAAAGTAAAAATGTTTTTTGCTTTAAGTCAGTGGTTCTGCAGAACTGCAAAACTTTTTTATATGATCGTATGAAAATTAATGATGGAATAAATATAATGGCTGAAAAAGTGGTTGATTACTATTCCACCAATGTAAAATGATCTCTGCATGTGCTCATCTTGTAAAATCAATCATTCTGACTTGACTCGAAGGCAGGATAAAGCCTCAAAAGTTTGCTAAAAAGACTGTCTATTTAGCAAACAAAAATCTGTATTTAAAGAGAGATCTAAATGAAACAAAAAAAAATTTTTCCACAAAACATATGCAACATAGGATGAAATACCACAATTCTCCTTCCATCGCATTCTAGAAGTCTTGCAGGACTGCATTTGGAGGTGATCTACTGGGAATCCCTGATGCACAGAGGACTCATAAGTGACATTTAAACAAGGCGCTGCCTGTAATGGTATGATGCATCCCAATGTGCTCACTGATTAATAAACGTTCCCTCGGTCCCATTTCGCAGATATACAACCCCGTCAACACTTCTCCCATTGCTGTCGTAAGTAGTTTTCTGGACAAATGCTTTTCAGCTTCAGCGAGTTTCTCTTGTTTTTTCTCTCGTAGTTTTTATGTACCTTTGTTATGTGGCTTCTGCCTTCATGTCTTTGCCTGATTACCTGTCTCAAAGGCCGTAGATGAACATAAATCAAACCCCTTAAAGGGCTTTTTCATAAATTTCTCCATTAAGTGACACCAGCATGAGGAATGTATATGATCAGCGGTCCCTGATGAAGGACTACTGTAAATAGTCTCTTCATTTTATTATCAAAAGCAATCTGTGCTTTATAATGTTCAGAAGCTTGAGGTAGGTAAGAATTTTTTAATGGTTTCGAAAGAAGTATCTCATGATTACCAAGGCTCTGTTTATTTTAACAAAAATGTGGAAAGATATATTAAAAAATATTAGTACAACAAATAACAGTTCTTTATTTAAATATATTTTACAATGTAATGTATTCCTATGAAATGTAGTCCTAATGTAAACTATGAAACTTTTTTTTTCAAGATTGTTTGATGAATAGAGCATTTGAAAACAGCATTTTTTAAATGATCTTTATATTATTTTTAAATAAAAAAATGTGTACACACATATAATATACATAATGAAAAATATTCATCAATAATTCATCAAATGGCTGTGCATGTGATACAATGTGACATAATAAAGTTGTTATACAATGAATGTTGACATTTTCTTCTTCACTTTGTTATTCCCTTAAAATATTAATGATGATCTTTACATTTTTGAGTGAACTATGGTTGTCATTTACTAAATAACAGCCACTATATCAAACTTCAGAAACAAATTTAAGGTATACATTGTTGCAGTTAATATATATTTTACTTTAAATCAGGAGTTAATATGCAAAATCCCTTTGAAAATATGCTACATCTCTGTATAGAATATCACTCGCAAAAACATTAATCAGTGCTCCTTCACTATAGACTCATATCTTCTTGTGAGCTTTGTTTATATTCATAATTCACTGTCTTATCCAGTGCTTTTAGCTGCCGGTTGACCTTTGTACAAAATCTGTGTTTCAGCTGGTCACCCTATTTGTCCCCTCACTACACTCCAGTGGGAAAGATAATTAGGGTTGAAATGAAGTGTGTGTGTGTGTGTGTGTGTGCGTGTGTGTGTGTGTGTGTGTGTGCGTGTACACACTTAAGGGATCTGCTCTGTGAAAATGGGCTGGTCAGTCCTCACATGCTCAATTTCTTATTTACGACGTTCTTGTGCATCTAATGTAAAATCAATGCATCAATGTGAGGGGAAGTTAGACCCCTGCTAAAGATAATGAGAAACTACTTAATGATGTTCCCGCTATGCTTTATTACTGGAGGAGAACTGCAGATGTCAGATAAGCAGTAAAAAACAGTGCATTCAACTTGAACAGGTTATCTGAGCTAACTTTTGCTCACTCTGTACAATAATGACTGATTCAGCAACTTTGAGGCAAACCAAGAATTTTAAGAGTTTTTAATTTAAAAAAGAAATTAAAGCTGATATCTGAGGGAAATGTAATTTAGTGCATTCAGCAGTATTTTCTTTCACAAATGCTACATTTATAAAGTTTTAATCTGCAATCAATTTATAAAAATTAATTTATTACATTTTATTTTATACTTTAGATATATTTGACAACCACCAACTATGGGGACTGCTCAAGTGCTTCAAAGTTAATGTTTTTATTGATTTGTATGGTATCTTCAAGCAGAAGATGTTTAAATGTGTTTTTGGGTAAAACCTCAGATTAAATCTTTAAATCAAAATGTTAATGTTAAATATATTACTTATAAATAATCAATGCAACAAGTAAATTTATTTTTTTCTGTTTTTATGTTATTTTGTCCAAAATAATGTTAATTTTGGATTTTATGTTTGTAAACATAATGTACTCCAAACATATTAGAGATACTGTCATTTACATGATAATTTATATTAAAAGGTTTTACATTCATTTTGTACTTTTCTACTTGTTTCAACATTTGCTTGAAACATTCTCAACATTTATTGTTTAAAAAAGCTAAGCATTAAATACTGAGTAGGGCTTCTTATTACATGTTTGGTGTTGGAACACAATATATATTTTCTTTCCACTCTCATCGGCACAGGCTAGATTGACGTGCTAGTGGCAGCATTTCCCATACGCCATCTGGTAAGTAAGCGAGAACAGATGGTTCACCTCCAGATTGGGAGTATGTTATGATACTCTCCCACCCCGTAAAGTACAACTAAGTGACAGTGAATATTGATCAGTAAAAAATGGAGTAAATGAGTAGGAAAATTCACTGATGCTGCTAAAATCAATTCCTGTTAATGCTTATGATAATGGTTACAGAGATACTAAGCCACTGGGAACTGTTGTGGCTCAGTGAAAAGAAAAATCTTATTTTGGCTGGATCTTTATAGAGACAATCAATAAAGCGACCCCAGGCCCATGTCTGTTATATGTGATTCTCCACATCTGTTTTTTAGGGGCCCCAACGACAGGTGACACATACAAGAAGCCATTTTCTGTGATCAATGTCCATTTTGTACATTCACTGTAATGCTTTTTCTTTTTGTCCGGCAGTACTTGATGCTCATGAGTGTATTATAAGGCTCATAAGTGATTAGCCATGGTTTATTCTAACCTTGCCTCAGAGCAAGTTAATTTCATGTGTGCATTCACTGATATTTTATATTTGAAAGTTGATGTTATTTTATTGTTATAATTTATAATCTGACACAGTAATGTCGGGTATATGGAGAAGAGAAGGGGGACTAGCACTGAGCTCTGAGGCACACCAATGTAATTTAAGTTAGATTCTATTCTATTCTATTTACAAAGATGAGTTAAATATACTTATAATTAGAACGACATTAACACATACACTTAAACTAACGACATTAACACATACACTTAAACTATAGTCTATTACATTAACAAGCATGCTGTTATACTGAATTTCAGTATGGTTGTGATGGTCTTGTATGGTAGTTATAGCTGAATCACACAAAAAAAAGTGTTACTACACATGTACTCTCTCATCTTCTCCCTGTTTCCAAATTAATGTTATGTTAATGTTATTTTATTGTTAATTTTTTTTTTGTAATTGAGCACAGTAATGTTGGGTAAATGCAGAATTGAAGGGGGCCTAACACTTAGCCCTGGGGCACACCAATGTAATTCAAGTTAGCTTCCTCATCTTGTATATATACAGGTGTGGCCGCTCAGCCCGTGACGAGTAGGTGCAGGTGTGTCTGCGCCGTTGCCAGGGCGATGCTGATGAGCGCTCGGGACACGTGTCCCAAGATGCATAAATTATACAGTACTAATAATTAAAAAGTCATGGACAAGTACACGTAAGAAGTAGCCTATATCATTAGCAAGTATGCAGTTATACCAAGTTTTGGTATGGCTGGGATGGTCTTGTACAGTAACTGTGGTTGAATCACAAAGTTATTCTCTCTCATTCTCTCCCTCTTTCCGAATAAATGATTATTCCATTAAAAAAAAAAAATGCTTTTTCTAGTGAAGTTCAGCTTCACCTCTGAGCTTTTAGAGCTTTTAGCAGGGGTTATCAACTCTGGGCCTCAAGGTCCACTTTCTTGCAGAGATTAGCTTCAGCATTGATCAAACTTACCTAGATGTACATTTTCAGTAATCCTGAAGACCTTGAATAGCTTGCTTAGGTGTGTTTGATTAGGTTTGAAGATAAACTATGCAGGAAAGTAGATCTCATGGGCCAGAGCTGAGAATCCCTGTTTTAGAGAATTGAAAAATATATGCTCTTAAATCTGAGTTTACCAGATTATGCCTTCCTCACAGAGTAATGGCAAATTTCCTGCAGCACTTCTTTTTGAACCCCTATAAAGACCTTGCCATCTGTCAGTGTCACTATGGAGACAAAGGGACCACGTTTAATTGAAAAACAATGAAAGGGCAAACAGGAGGGTCAGAGCAATATTCACTGCTGCTTCCCAGGTCACCTCCCTTCTTCCCTAGCACTGTGTCCTGGTATTCAGAATTAGCCGCAGATATGTCAGGGCACATCATGTTCAGTGAAATGTCCCGTCCTGGTCTTTATCGCTGAGGTGAGGGGACAGATATCTGAACGGCCTTATCCTGCAAGCCCAAAGGTAATCAATGTTGAAGGGAATATGCTTGCGTGATGTGATTGCTGCAGACGTGGTGGTCTATCTGGTGGGTGCGCCTTGACTGGACGAATGTATTTTGTGGCATGATGGGCACTGGCATTTCGAGAAAAGCCCTGGCTGTTTTTTTTTATATATTTATTTTTATGTTTGCTGTCATTTCAAATACCATCACCATGGATGTCAAATAAACTGTGAAAAAAACACAAAAAACAATATCATTTCTGTAGATGCTTGTCGAATAAAATCAGTTGATCAGGCAATGGAATTTTTAATCAAAATGAACTGTGAATTTACTACTTTTAGAAAGGGTATTGTGGAAAGAAAACACTCTAGAGGTTAGGATGACATTGTGCTTTAAGGCCAGATAACAAAGGGTCACTGATGCCCAATGGGCCTTATGTCTTTACACAATGGCATCTTCATTTCCAACACCCACAGTAACCTTGCATTGGCATTGCATCATTCAATCCCCATGGGTCATTTTCAGGAAGCAGAGCCATTTAAAACATGCATGTTCAATAGAAAAGACTATTGCTGAACTTTTTAGAATGTAATATACATTGGAGATCACCATAGGGGGATCCTAAACCTCCCAGTTTTCTGATTAGTGATCATCCAGTATTTTATTTTATTATTATTTTTTTTAATCTCTACTTCTGATATCATTACCCATATCCTTAAACATGTCCTTACAGCATTCCAAGTAACAAACCTCACGTCTAACCCAAAATATTACATAATTGTTACCTTGTTACAGTATATTTGTAATACATTTGAATAGAAAATGTTTTGTTTTGTGGTTGCCCTGATACTGTACATTTAAAATGTCTAGTAACGGCATTAGATAGCAAATACAATCATACAAGATATTTTACTGTCAATACTTGTGCAGTTTCTTGAAAAAAAAAAATTAATGTCTTCAGTTCAATTCTTTACACCAAGTGCAGACATCTGGCAAATAATCTGACTAATTCAATGCACTTTAAATGTTATCAATGGCAAGTCATGGGTACGGTGGCCGAGAGAGATCAACACGCTGCAACTAAAGAAAACACATGCAAATTGAAAAAACACCAGCAAATGAAGAAAACATCTTCATCAGTTTGCAAATAACGAAACGCGCTGCAAATCCTCACAACACATGCAAATAACGAAATGCTGCATATCGTCACAATAAATGCAAATAACGAAATGCTGCAAATCCTCACAACACTTGCAAATTAAGAAACGCTGCAAATCCCCACAACACATGCAAATTAAGAAACAATTAATGAAGCATTGCAAATTTATTTTCATTAACCTTGAAATTATATTTAGTTGAGGATATTAGTTACTAAGTTAGTAACGTTTCATAGTTAATCATGTAATTATTCAGCTTATTTAGGCTAATAATATCCAAAAGATAAAGGAATCATGCAATCAGGGGGTTTAAAAAAAAAAAAAACTCACCCTTCAGTTCACCACTGACCAGTAGTCACTGCCTTTTAAGCAAATCCCAGCCAGGTCCAACACTTTTTGGGGTCTCCTTGAAACATTTCCATTGTGGTCAGTGCTATTTGCAGCATGTTTGTTAATTTGCATTAGTTGTGAGGATTTGCAGCACATTTTGTTAATGCATGTGTTGTGAGGATTGGCAGCGTTTCGTTATATGCATGCGTTGTGAGGATTTGCAACACTCAAACTGATGAAGATGTTTTCTTTATTTGCTGGTGTTTTTTCAATTTTCATGTGTTTTCTTAAATTGCAGTGCGTTGAGCTCTCTCGGCCACCGTACATGGGGTCATGAGAATCTAGGGTGACCATACGTCCTCTTTTTCCTCTGCATGTCCTGGCTGGGATTTGTAAACTAAAAACATGTCCAGGTTTTGGCTTTGCTTGAAGTAGAAAGCATGTCAATTGCAAAACAAAATCATAATCCAGAAAATTTAGGCTATTTAGAAAGCATGGCCAGGACAAAAATAATAAATAAATAAATAAATAAAATGACTATAAAGTCAGTTATATGTGCTAAAGAAAGATATAAAATGCAGGTGACTGTTGATTTCTGTGCACAATGAAAGACTGACATATAAAAATAGAGAAAAAGGAAAGATAGAAAGATCTGCAGGCTCAGCAGAATGTGCCCGCCGGACTCTCTCTTCTCCGGCGTGCTTTCAGGCTTGACTGAGTGCTTAGCAGACCCAAGTGACCTGGTTAAATGTACCTGAGTACGGCCCCACATAAAACAACAGCCTGATTCTCTCAGGGCACGAATCTGACAATGCACCACATCTAACATCATAACACAGCCAGTGTGTGGTGACAGAAGTGACACTATCTGCTCTAACAAGACCTTCATATCCTGTGTGCAGGAACTCTTCTTGTGAACTGCCCATACAGCAAATAGGAAGATATTTACATAGGATTATGTGAAGCATATCACAGCATAGTTTTTCCATAAGAGGTAGGGTGTCTGTGACAGATGGACTGCACAGTCCGGGATCTGGATATGCTATTAAAAGCTTAATGATTACTACTAAAATCCAATCATAAGATGTAATGAACCTATTATTTTATGTGGGGAGTTGTAAATAGGTGTGACTCCACAAAGAAATCCATCACGGTGGCCCACCGAGCAACTCAGAGAAGGCATATCATATTTAATAAGCAAATCAATAACATTCATTATGGACAGATCATCCCCATGAACAACAATATAACAGGATTGCATTTCCAGCACCACAGCCTGCATTAAAGATAATGCAATTTACTGCAGTGTCAAAGAGCAAAGCTCTGGAAATGAGAGATTTTACCATAAACACTTTTTTTTCCTGACAACTAAGGCTGTATTTCAAGGTTTAATATTTTCTAACACATTTTATTTTGCAGTTTAAGCAAGACTAGCACTTCTAGTATTCTGTGGTTTATCTGAACCAACAAATGTGATTTCCATCTCCATCTCAGATTCATTCGGTGGTCGAAAATACATTTTGTAATATTTTTGGACTCCTTTATCTTGCTAACATTTAGTATTTTATCCATCATAAATAGACATAACTTAATAAAATGTTCACTCTTTTCATTTAATTCTAAATTATAATGCCATGTACAGTAAGTATGAATTAAGTTATATGTTATTATGTATTATAGTGTATTATAGTATACTATATTTACCTTGATTTTTTTCCTTCAAAAATCACGTGTCAGATTTAATCTCAAGCTTCTGACTGACACAACTGCCTCACGTATGCTACCTTTTGGGGGTGAAAAAAAAAAGTTGGTTAAAATGACATTTCAATTGCCAGACAAGTCTATAATAACACATTTTACATGTTTAAAGGCTTTTTCACTCACAAAAATAAGAGAAGGCATGGCACAGTGCTTCCAAGAAAGTTTTAATGTGACCTTAATGTGAATAAACACAAGAAGAAGTGGCAACAAATAGTTCTGTGGTCACTAAGGGGCATATTTTACACATTTGCTAGGACACTTTCTCTTATTTCTCTTAAGTCACATTATATGTTTCCACAGGAAGTTGTCTCATTAAAGCTGTTTCTTTATTTTTCGGTCAAAGTAGAGAAAACCTACCTTCGCAAACTTTTGCGTTCACTTGAGGTATCACTCCGTGCCCCTAGATTCCCAAGACTCTAAAGCCTAAAAATAGCCTGCGCTAGCTCATAAAGCATGTGTCCTTTTGACAGATGGATATTAAAACCATCCATGCTTTATGTAATGCCACATTAAGCATCTCTCATCACCCACAATGAAAGGATCTCCACATGTACTCCTCCAGCTTATAATTACCATTAGAATTATTCGTCTTCCCCTCATCAGGTTCCAGACAACCTGTGGTTAGTCTGTACACTTTAGTGAAGAGAAACTGTGAAGGGTTCAATTACTCCTGAGAGCATTCTCTCTTCAATCGGACTGGTAATGCGCTCCAAAGCCAGGATGATTGGATTATTCTGCCTTACTAGATACGCACAGATGCCGATCGCTGTTTTTTTTTTTAATGACAGGCTTTAGGACACGAGTGCAGTCATGGATCACCTATCTGACAGTCATGAACTTGAGCCAGAGCAATAATCGTGTCGAGTTAATTTGAGTTTGGTTTTCTAGAGTTACATACAATGGTGTCAAAATGGTCTAGTAGTCCAGTGGTTTGGGTTCAGGACCCAGATTTAAAATCGGATGTCATGTTGCAGCAGCGGCACTGAAATTATATTAATTTAATATATTAAATATTGTATAAAAATGCAGCTTTATTTACATGTCATTTTTATAAATGTTTATTGTAAATATTATTAGTCTTATTAAAATTCTAAATGAACGTTTTTATTAATTAATAAAATACTTATTATTAATTTTTTTTATGAACTACAGTGTTCAGTGGTGTTCAATTGTCAATGAAAATAATTCAAAACAAAAAAGCAGTGACATTTGTCAAGCTTAAAAAAAATGCATATTTATCTCTTTATTATATTTTATCTTTCCAGGTTTAAATACCTTATTTTTAAAGCAAGCATTCTCTTACTTTGGACCCCGTTTAATATTTTCAGTGTGTGTATAATTGTATTTTTTTATTTTATTTACAGAATTAGAGAAACACTTTTTCTTATCACATTACCAAATGCATGTGCATATTGCACTTTAATAACGTAAATACTTAAATCTGCAATGGATGGTCTAATGATGCCTTTTGATTAAATGTACTGCTGAATTGGTGGGTATGGACTTCATTTACTGTAGTTTAGGAATCACCTTTGCAAATACAGACCCTTTTTAGGATCCCTGTGGGATGCTTAATGTAAATGCCATTATGCATTATACAGGAACTCAACAACATTAAAGGCCTGAGTCTGTGGCGACCTGGTTGTTCACTCTCCCATTACGAGCTGGGCCATCTGTCAGTCTAACCAGAGATAGATTCAGAGAGTGAGTCTGTTCCACTTGGATGAACTCTCTGTAAAGCAATATTTCACAAGATACAACAAAAAATAGAGCCTCCACCTGGGATTTAACCTACAAGAGTAATAACATACTGTGTGCACTAGATCTAGCTCTGCTGTTACTGCCATGTTAACCTTTCCCATTCTACACTTACTAGAAACAAGGGGAAAGTACTGCTATGTGTTCAGGTGTTTCATTTGGTGTAGAATATATTTACAGCGCTGGATAGATGGCATGGTTACATACTGTTTATACAAGAGCAGTAAATTATTCATAATGTACTGATTCAACATTTTTTTATTTATTTTTTTCAGTCTGAAACTCTTCCAGATTCATAGTACAGCACACAGCAGCCACTAGTCAGGTGACTATAATTTCACAGATAATGGAGAGGCCACATAGTTTATTTTGACATTTTTACAATTGAATTAATTAGCTTTTCTTTGGGAACCCCAGTTTGGGAAACCTCTGCACTTCATGATATTGATAACAAAGAACGAAAAATATTTTCTTACCAGTCAGGGTCAAAAGTAATCTAAAAGTTATTAAATTAAATGACCTAATATAAGTAATCCAATAGATTGTGTGACAAACTTCACTTTCTATCATGTAGTCTGTTATCATTAATGGACTACAATTTGAAAGTAGTATTCCCAGTACTGTATACAGTATTTAGGACTATACAGTATTTAATAATTCTAGATTACATTTAATAAAAATAAAAATGATAAACAGTGAAAATACCTAATATCTAAAGATATTAGGTATTAGGTTTTTGTTTAATGAAACCTTGTTTCATTTCACATCGTTTTCATTCATCATGTTTATATTTGACTTGTTTCGTTTGCAGACTTTCACATGTGAGCACTTGGCAAAAGTCTCCACTCTCCATTTCATTTCTCAACAACTAGGAGAAACAAATGATATTTTAATGTCCTATTCAGTTTCGTTAAACTTGAGATGTTGTAAATACATTTCTATCAAAACACTCTATATTGGTATCCTGGCAAAAATAAGCATATTTTGATACTTTTGATATTGATACTGATATTGATACTTTTTTTCTTTTTCTTTTTTTTTCTGAGAATAATCTGAGAAGCAGGACACTTATTGTAAGAAAAAAATATATAAATTATTTACCTCTATTTGCTTTCCATTTGATCTAACCACATTCTAGAAGCAACAATCAATGTAATTTAAAGAGATCTATTTTTTTATTTAAATTTTTTTAATAAAAGGTTTGGTAGTGGTGGGCAAAAGTATGCACTAATGAAACCAATCTCTTCTATTTGATTACACACACACACACACATATATATATATATATATATATATATATATATATATATATATATATAATTTTTTTATGTAAAGATAATCTAAATCCCACATTAGTTCAAATAACACCCGCCTAAACTCGTTTCTAACTCTGAACTACAGACGCCACACTCCTCCACACTTTGACTCAGAAAATTCTCAAAACACAAATAAATAAACAAGATATGAAAATGAAACGCATCAAAAAAAGTGGTACTGCAGTGTTGAAGTGCCGTTTCCAGATGGCGAGCGCGGCACCGACTGAACTACGGAGTGACTGAGGCATCATTAGGCATTTATGAGTGCATATAACCAGCTCATTTGTTTCTATTTCTGTCTGAGCGCAATGAGGCTCATGAAAATCAAATCAGTCTGATAATGGTGTTCATTATGCACAAACTTCATCTGTAGTTGCGCTGTTTGAGGTCCTGCCCCAAAACAGGCATTGTGTTGGTTTGAGTGACACATTAATTTGCGTCGCAGGGACTCGTATCTTCATAATAAGTTTAAGTTTTCCTCTTCTACTCTGCTACAGATTTATAAGGAAGGGCAAAATGAATGTTCAGTTGTGCGATGAACAGCATAAATGTGTGCAAACATATATGTATGCATGTGTGGAGACTTGCAGAAGCACAAAGTCAAAAAGAGTTGTGTTCATTAAGAAATTCCTGGCTCTTCAACGAGGAGTGGGTGAGACCCGGACGATGAATCACTGGAGGCAGTGATTTTTAGCCGCCAACCAAAATACCACACCATATCCACGGCATCTGTTTTCCTCAGCTGACATTTAGATACAGCTATTAGTCAGCCATAGGGGTGTATGTGTCCACAGAGGCATCGATTTACTTCGTTTTATTTATTTTCTGATGTTACGGAGTGGTCGGTTCTGTTAAAAACAAATTAAACCACATCAGACAATTGAAGGTCTTGTCATGAAACGTCAACAGAAAATCAAAACTGATTTTACATCAATCATTCTTTCCGAACTGTATTTCATTAGGCTGTAATAACTTAAAACCGATAGTTTGGACCTCGAATCTTTAGTGGTGAGGATTTTTTTCTTGAAAGTAGGTGGCGACTGTCTCTGAGTGAGTCACTAAAGCATTCGTTCAACCAAATTGTGGAAAAAAAGTGATTCATTCAGGAACGACTTACCACAAATGTACTGTATGCTGTATATGCAATATGAAATCATATTGTGATTCTGCTGTTAAGATTATTTTTCATTGGTGGAACAAAAACTGGCAGTATTTTGTCTAAAATGTAAGATGATGAATGTTAACTGTGTTTATTTAACTGTTGCATAAAAGCCAAATCGCACTCATTGTTTTTCAGCTTAGTATTAAGTAGAGTTAATTTTAAAACACTTGTAATCAGAATACAGTTACTTTTTATTAATTAAATGATTACACAGTATTCATACAATGGCAATAATTAATTCATAACATGTTAATGTTAATAACAACATATGGAATATATTTTCTTTGTGTTTCTATATCCATATGGTACATGATTATCCTATTTAAATCAATGTGATAAATGACAAAAGTAATCTAATCAAAAAGTAATCTGATTACATTGTGTAAAGTAATGGATTACGTTACTAACTACAATTTTTGTCATGTAATTTGGAACATGTAACAATTTCAAAGTAATCTACTCAGCTCTGGTTATCAAACCTCCCACCTTGAGTATTTTGTGTTTTCACTTGTTTTTTGTCTTTGGCGAACATTCTGCTTTTGATTTCTGGGTTTAGACTTTTTTTTTTTTTTTTACTGCACACAGGTACAGATTCTCCTTTTGTCTCCAGTGGTAAATCACTATAAAAATTTTATTATGTTGCTAATTTTCGCAGTTTACCAGGAAGTGACGATTTTGTTCTCTTTGAGTCATTGGATGGAAACTGTGCTTTATTCGCAAATGTATTATGTGATACTCCAGTTTTGTGCATAAATTTAATTTGAATCTTTGGATGGAAACATAGCTAGCAATTTAGCTGTTAATTTTAGGTATTGGGTCGGGTTAAGGGAACTAGAATATGTTTGTGCAGAATAAGGCATTAATATGTGCCAAATAATTACTAATAAAAAGCCAATATGCTAGTAATATGCATGTTAAAGTGGAGAACGGATGCTAATTGCACTTTTACAAGTTGTTTGAACTTAAATGTGTGTTGGCAGTGTGTGTACACAACCATCCTATTATGAAAAAGATCCACCCAGTGTTTTTTATTTTTATTTTATTTTTTTTATCTACTAAAATCTTTATCCTTTCTCAAATCAAGCTGATCTCAGATGCTTGAGTGACGAGTGACTGTCATCAGTCCACCATTGGTTCACCACCGGAGCAGATGTAGACAAGAATGTCTCCTAAGCGATTGAGGTGTTTTTTTTGATGGATGTAATAATGAACATAGCATTGTCATTTAATCCTGACATCAGAGCTGCTGAAGATGCAGTGGATTACATTTGTTTCTAAAGGGAATGCACCCCTGATCTACATAACTGCATCTATCTTCCCACAAATCATTTGTGGTCCAGCTTCACCAACAGAAAAAGTGAGTATAAGTTTTTTTTTTTTTTTTTTTTTAACAAATCTTAGCTAATTTCCATTTCTAATAATGTGTTAATTATCAAGTTTCACAAGAAATGTGGCTAAAGTAAACAGTCTCTCTCAGAGCAGCTTGGAAGAGAGGGGCGGGGTCAGCAGACCTCATTAACATTTAAAGGAAAATGCTACAAAATGGCTTGCGCTGAAAAGAGCTGTTTTGACGGAGTAAAAAAAGTATTTTTTTACACTACCATTGATAAATTTTAACTGCACTATTTTACAAGCTTTTCATTAAGACCCTAAAGAATCAAATCAACTTGTTGAAAATGGCCATCCAATGGCCCCTTTAATAAACAACTAGTTATGAGTGAGAATTAGTCCTTAAAATAAAGTGTTACCAAATATATTTATATGATACCATGCAGTCATCATCTCATGTGAGTGTACACTATTCAGATTCACAAAAACTTTATTTTGTTGTGTGTAAAACTTACAGACCAGGTTGACTCAGTTTAACTAAAATTGTGGATGCAATGTGAGTGGGAGGAGCAAACTGAAGTTAAATTAAATTTGGAGTGTTGCCAATAAACATGGAAATGGAAAGCAGCGGCTGCAACATTAATCTTCCTAGATCTTTTCAATATCATCTGGGATGATTTGAGGAGAATTTGTATTCTGCTTGCTTTGGTAACCTCTTGAAATTGTGCTGTTCTACCTCACAGAGCATAGAGTGAATAGTATCATATTTCACGCTGTTTCAAACCATTAACCTGTCTGAGGCTTCACTCTTTCCAATTTCAAACAGGCTGCTATTGGAAAAAGTACTCGAAGACCAAAAAAAGGATGTTTCGGTCCTTCAAACAACTGGCATCTCTCTTTTGCAGGAATGTTTGAGAGAATGACGGTGTGGATGGGATTATGTATTCATAATGGTTAATTCCAAATGAAAAGCCTTCACATCTCCCTGACATTTTGAATAATTAGTGAATTTCCAAGAATCACTGTTACTATTGCTTATACATAGTGCTTAAATTTTGAAAAAGCTCTAATCCTAAGGTGCTAGGGACTTGAAGTACACTTAAAATCATGCAGCCTGTTTGATAACCATAAACGATAAAACAAGGAAAAAAGACTCTGGGGGTGCTTTCACAACACTGTTTTCAACTAAAAATGGAAAACTTTGAATGCATTTTGGAAGTTCATTTACACAAAAATGCACAACTTACACAAAGGGAAGTCGTGGCCTAATGGTTAGAGAGTCGGACTCCCAATCGAAAGGTTGTGAGTTCGAGTCCCGGGCCGGCAGGAATTGTGGGTGGGGGGAGTGCATGTACAGTTCTCTCTCCACCTTCAATACCACGACTTAGGTGCCCTTGAGCAAGGCATCGAACCCCCAACTGCTCCCTGGGCGCCGCAGCATAAATGGCTGCCCACTGCTCTGGGTGTGTGCTCACAGTGTGTGTGTGTGTGTGTTCACTGCTCTGTGTGTGTGCATTTCGGATGGGTTAAATGCAGAGCACAAATTCTGAGTATGGGTCACCATACTTGGCTGAATGTCACGTCACAACATCAGTTTTTTGAGATCCTGCAAAACGCAAACTTTGGAAAACAGGTTTCAAAGTGCACATTTTTGAAAACAATACCATTGATGTCTCTGTGTAAACTACGAAAACGTGAATTTGTGAAAACGTTCAAGTTATGTGCATGTGTATTGCATGTTCAGTCTATAGAAATGTAAAAAAAAAGTACATAGTGTTTCGTTATAGGGATAGCGCCATCTACTGGGCTGGCATGCACAATACAGCATTTTTAGTTGTTCTTGTGGATCTGTGTGAAGAAGGCTCATTTTGACAACATTGATATCTAACTTTATTTATTTGTTTATTTTTCAAAGTTCTGGTGACCACTTAGAAACACCCTAGATACGGCTTCACAACACCTTGGAGACTAACCTTGACATCTTAGCATCATGGTGGGGAGTTTATCATGAACAAGATCCACTCATGTTTTCTTCAGAATCTTTAAGAATCTTGTTTGATAGTATCATCTGTCATGTCCAAACGTTGTCCAAGGTCACTGAGTAGGGAAGGCTATATTTCAGCTATCAGCTAATTAGAACTCCAGTGATCATAAGAGAGTAATGGAGTATAGAAAATGCCTACATCAGATCACATTAGAGCCAGCAAGGACAGTTTTCAAACCATTGAGCCATTAGAGAGGACGAAAAAGATACATTTTAATGAGTAGCCAATTAGGAGTTCAAAGGACCCTAAAAAATAGATTACGTTATAATAATTGTGACTTTTTGTGTATAAAAACTTAAAAAAAAATATATATATATATATATAATTTGTAATGTGATTTGCAAGTGTTTGCCGTGCATTAAAAATGTACAAAGATGCAATTATGAATATTTGTCCATATATTGCCTGTAGTAGTTAAGGTTTTCTTTGGACACTGGTCTTTACACAAGAACAACACCTTGTGTTAATGAAATAGTCATGAGACGTTATTGCGTGACCATTTTGCAAATGCTATTTTTTGTTGCTCAGGCATGTCAAATTGCTTCTCTTTACGGGAAATTGTTTTTATGGTGCCATAATTAAACTGCTATTGCACATTCTCCACTCACACAAACTGCACATCAGTTCCTTCTTTTTTATTATCTAATTTATGCATCTTGCAAACATACAAGTAACCCCCCCCACCCCAAAAAAAAAAAAAAAAAACTTTCATTAACCTTTGATACAGTAAACGTTTGATTGCAATATAGCGTTTCTCCATCAAAGGGATGTTTTACTTTCCCTTTTTCCAATCGCACTCTTCAAATAAACCATTAAATGCTATTTCACTTCAAAAGTGCAGTTTACATATGCTAATAGGGCACTTAATCAAAAAAGCCACACAGGAAAATGCATCCCACTGATTTGATTGGTATGAGATATTGAGTGGCATTTGAAGAACGCCAAGACGTGACTGTATTTCCCACAATGCTCACACATTGCAGCTGATGTTGCTAATGTCTCACAGAGGTACAAAGGGCTGAAATGGACGCCATAACAGCAGTATGAGAAGTCAGATAGGAGCGTCAGATGGTGGCTGGGGCAGTGAAGGCGAGGGCATGTTTTTCTCAGAAACAGATGTGGGTAATTTTGGCTATGAAAGAAAATGTTGATACAAAATTAGCGAAATCAAAAGGAAATGGGCGGATCGGGGGGAAGTCAGGAAGGTCGCATTAACAGCTTGTTTTCTGAGTGGTGATTAAACTAAATCGCTCTGACACGTGGACCTCTGCTTTAATCATTCACATTTTAAGCAGTCTTAAGATGCTGATTTGGGAGTGGGGTTGTCACCTCTTAGCTCGTAAACCCTTGTTTGAAGTGTTCATGTTATGCCTTGTTTATCGGTGGAAAAAGAACAAATTTGTTGTAACAAAAACTCCCTTTTCTATTCTTCCTCCCATCATGCCTCGCATCTCTCTTGAATGTTGAGCCACATTAGACTTTGAATATCTTTATAGGCAATTAGTTTACTATGAGCAACAACAAGGTTACTGGTCCTGTTGGCAAAAGCCCATTAAAGGGATAGTTCACCCCAACATTTAAATTTGTTAACATTTACTCACCTTCATGTCATTCTAAACTCATTTAACTTTAGTTTTAAATAGTTTTTAGTTTAATGCATTTTTCTTGTTTTTTTTTTTTATTGTGGATAGATAACTCTATTTTAGATAGATAAATCATAGTTGACAATAACAATATCATAAATGTAGTTCTTCTAGCTAAAGAAAGGTATGGACTTGGATTGTACATGTAAATGAACAAGGAACACTCACAGCAAGTTCATATGATGCAATTTCAAGTTTTCCTTTCTCTTTGGAGTGTTACAAGCTGTTTGTGCATAGATAAGATCCCTGAAGTTGCAAAGACTAAAGTCTCAAACCCAAAGATATAGTCTTTATAAAAATTAATTCTCTGCTCATCCTCCTTAAACGCTTCTTTTAAACACACCCCCACACGTCTGCGTCAATGTGTTGGAAGATTTACATAAAACTGCCCAAATGTTTATGCAAAGAAAGAAGGCATAACTTTGATTCTCGCTATAGTATTGTTGTGGAGACGCTGTGTGTTTCATAGTAAAAGTGAAACTACTTTGTTTGGTTTTCCAAAAGACGACACAACTACAAATCAGTGGTTAAGTTATATTTACAACACTGTTCCAGAACAGCTCAACCTAAATATTCAGATGTGTGCAGTGCATTTTACGGAGGACAGTTTCCTGAACCTGGGAGAGGAGCCTGCAATGTTGGCTGTTCTCATGAAAACAAAGTCTGTTTTCATATTTAAAGAACTTGCCACTGATGATTTAAACACAAGTTTTAAGTTGTGTAGAGTAGTAGCACATGTTGTTTGTCGTTTCTCTGAACACAAATCCAGATATGGTTTTATGTTTACACAGCGCGATACCCAACGTGTAAAAAGACAGTATAAGTCATTATAATCCGTAATTATGTCCCCACTGGATGTAGCAAATGCCTCGTTTGTAAAGGGTTTTATTGGTTTTGTCTCGTTGCGCTAGGACATGGGATCACAGTATGGTTAGGGGCATAACATTTCTTTCACATGCTTGAGGCATTCGGCCAATCACAATGAGCTTTGAGAAAAAATCAATGTGTTTCAGAATGGCAGGGCCATTGAACCGACTCTGTTTATATGCATTCTAGAACTTGCTCACTAAAATTATCAACATAATATATATATATATATATATATATATATATATATAAATATCTTTCAAATTCAATGCCACTAACATGACAAACTAGCCCAGAGCCTCATGAACAGAAACAGAACTTTTAATAATACTTGAAAAAGTGCTGATGAGTTCTGACTGCATGTGCATGGATTGATGGTTTACAGAATGTTGGTTAACAAAAATATACGGAAATATATTATTTTATATTTTAGAAAGTGCAGTGCTAATGCTGTATGTTGACATGTCACATATTGATCTGCCTCACACTTTGCAGTTGGCTTTCTAAGTGATGATTAGTTGACAAGTCATTCATTTTGGGCGTTTAGCACGCACTGGTCTAGAATGATGATTGAAAAGAAAACACACACACACACACACACACACACACACACAAAAGGAGACAGGTTCTGATGACTTAGTTTTGATACACTTATCACGTACAATCACTTAATTACTTTGTAATATAAGGTCTTGATTAGGACAGCGGTGACTGAAATATAGAAGCCATTTTGCCTTATCATTAGTCGGATTTTCGACTAATTATAATTTGTAATTAATGCAAGGATAATCTGATTTCTCTGATTATGTGAGTGATTACATATTTCAGATCTGCATACTGCCAGAGATGCTTTCAATTCTGAAAATGCCATCAGTAATAATAATAATAGTTGCATCCACACAAGTGGGTAAAATTATTAGACTTGGGAATGATTAGGTGAAAATAAAAAAATAATAACATGAGAGAGAGAGAGAGAGAGAGAGAGAGAGAGAGAGAGAGAGTTTACTTTTAAACCCAACAAGTAGACCATAATTATTGTTTGAAACTTTGCAAATAATTGTTTTAGTAAATAAACTTAAGGTATATTTTTGGTATAATATTTCATCTTTTTATTATTTCTTAGGAAAATTATTATTTAAATATTATTATTATTATTATTATTATTATTATTTGCCCACAAAATCAAAGTAATTTTACCATTTTTGGACAAGACAAGGTATAAGTTAAGGTTGTAATATATTGTGGTGCAGCTCCACAAAAACATAAATATAATCATGAAACAAACATAGAAACAAACGTGAAGCCCGTTGAAGAGACATGACACTGACGGATCCTCTTTTCCTGTGAACCTGGACTGTTTGCTCCTTGTCTCTCAGCGGTAATTGCACATGTCAGAGTGTAGCATCTACAGTGTCCGTTCATAGCGTTTGAGATGTTGATTAGAGATTCTTGCATGCCCTCTTCTCTGATTTAATGTTACTCTAGTTGAAGAATGAAGATAATTTTCTCTAATGCCACATGTTAAGATAATTGCACTGTAATTGCCTTATCAAGGTGTCATAGAGGAGAGGGATGCAAAAAAATAGAAGCTGCCAGGAGTTCTGCCCAGGATCAGCCGGCAGCGACTGTCATCATTACCACCTTCAACGGCACTTTTTACAGAAAGTAAGGAAAATGCGTGAGCCGTTGTTTTACCTATCTAAAAAAAAAAGAAGAAAAGGTCAGACATTCTGCAAAGCTAAAAAGTGCATTATCATCCCGCTATACAATAAGATATGAAGTAAATTCCCAGGAGCATGTGTAGAAATTCCCACGCTTTCTGTAAAGTTTGATCAATACTTTGATAATGATGTTGATTTGAGAGGAAATTCATATAAATATCAAGTGTTTTTAAATAATAATTTTAACTTACATAAAAATGAATGGGTATCATAAGTGTCAATTGAAAAATTGTAACAATATCTGAAACTACATGTGATATTTATTACAATCTAATGGGTTTTTGATATCATTTAGATGATATTCATTATTAGTAAATTCAAAACATTAAGGTCTAATGGTTTACAGTCTTATTTGTATTAATGTTGTTCATTATGTTAATAAAACTTCAATAATCCCGAATATATATATATTTTAATTATTTATGTATTTGTTTTTTATTAGTGTTGTCATGATACTGGACTTTCTAACTTTAATATGATACCTTCAAAAATATCTACACTCAATACCCACAACATTAAGGACATATATTTCTAGATATGTATTAAAAGATATATGTAACAAAGCTACGACATGACAATTAAGTATTTTATATATTAACGAAAACTGCTTGAAAAATTCACAGTTTACTTCAAAAAGAGAATAATATTTTTTTCATATTTTTGACGCAGAATAGGATGATATATGCATTATTAACACTTTAGCTTACTACAAATACTATAAAATCATATGTTTTCTGCCTCATTCTATGGTAAGAAGCAACATCAGATCACACAAGGAAGTTATTTCAAACACTCAACTGACTTTATAAAGTGGAACTGTGTAAAAACATGTTTATAAATGGTTTATAAATGCTTCTGAGAGAAAATGCAGCTGGTATTGGTGTACACATATTGTATTGAAAAATCAATATTTTTAATCTGCATATGTGTGAAATCTAATGCACTGCCAGTGCCATAAATGTCTTTGCCAAACATTAGTTATCATTTTTCTTTGCATGGGAATGGCAAGCACAGCTGGGGACAATTGAAATACATTATTGATTCCATTATATTGTCATCTAAAACTACATATTCCCTGACTCCTGGTTGCTGTAAAACTGAGTAAAAAAATTACTGAGACATTTCATATTAGAGAAATAATTTGATATTCTCCTCTTAATTTAGAAAGGTATTGAGCAGTTTGGTTTCCTGCAGAGTTTAATATTGAAAAGGGTATGTTGCATGTTAATAATCATCTTAAGCACTACAGATCAATGCACATGTGCATATATTTTAAAATTTACTGTTTGATGTTTAATATTGATGTTTTAATTGTAGAATATGAACGACTGATAGTATAACACCATCGCAAAGCATATTATTTACCATATCATTTTATCACATACATACATATCAGAATTCAGTCCTTACAATCATGCCATGTCCATATCATATTATAATTAATTATTGTAAATTATTAAAGTAAACCATTCAAATCATAAAAGTCACACTGACATGGGTGAAATGGCAGTAAACAGGCAGGGGGTGTGCAACACTGTTGCGGTAATGACACTGCATACCCACAGTGCTCTGATTAATAAGTGATCTCACACAAAGAGGCCTGATTGCTGCACTGTTTCTCACAGAGAAGGACAAAAGAGGTAAAAAAAAAAAAAAAAAAAGAAGAAAAAAATAATACAATTCCAAGGTTAATTTTAAATCTAATGTTTGTGAGTTTGGCCAGATTATATGGTTCTTAATCCCAGACAAATATCATAATACAACTTTTTGATTTAGTAACAAGACATCTATATGTTTCCTTTAAAATTATATTTTAGACAATATTTTTAACTTATAGACTAATAAAGAAATAGTACACCCGAAAATGAAAATGTGTAAATGACTCAGGCCATCAAAAATCTAGATGAGTTTGTTTCTTCATCAGAACAGATTTGGAGAAATTTAGCTTTACATCATTTCTCACCATTGGATCCTCTGCAGTGAATGGGTGCCGTCAGAATGAGGTTCCAAACAGCTGATAAAAACTTCACAATAATCCCAAGTAATCTACAGTCCGTCAGTCAATGTCTTATGGAGTCAAAAGCTATATGTTGGTAATAAACCATCATTTCTTATCAAAACATTATGGTCACACTTTATTTTTTAACAAACCATTAACTCTGACTTTTGCCTCAATAAACCCCTTAATTTGCTGATTATTAACAGTTACTAAGGTAGTTGTTAAGTTTAAGTAATGGGTAGTAATGGGATGTACTGTAGAATATGATCATGCAGAATATGTGCTTTACTAATAAACCTCAAATATGTTAATAGACATGCTTAGAGAATTGTTTCTTATACTAAATACTTATACTTATACTTATAAACTTTAAACTGTTGCTTCAGGCCAAAATATGAGTCCACAATACATAATAACTCTTCCTCCACTGAAAAGGTCCATTCCTTGTTTTTTCACATCAAAATCCAGCCACATATTTGGTTTAGAACACAGTGTGTAAAGGTACAATTTGTAAGATATTTGCCACAAAATATCAATTGCATTGACTTTGTATGTAATCTACTCGCGCAAATCGTTGAACCCACGTTAAATCCATGATTTATCTTTCCGTCTGATTGATGGCCGTCAGCGGTTTGGTACAAGACAACAAATACCATCATTCCACGCTCCTCCTTAGCGTCATCAAACCACGCGATTGTTATTGTTTTGGTAGTGCCCACTCTCGTGGCAGGTCCTACAATCTGTACCTTTAATCTGTGCATATTTCTCTCTTGATTCACATAAGATGACTTTTTCACTGGAGAATGTTATTAATGGATAGAGGAGTCGTATTTAGCTGGAAGCAATGATTTGAAGTTAAAAACATCATGATGAATTTATTTCTTACAATTAGGGAGCATTTCACCAAAAACTATAGAACACCCAAGACGTGTCACTCGTATAGTTTTGAATGGGGAAAAATGCAATGCTCAAAAGCCCTGCCTTCTGAATGAAAGAGCCAATCATTAATTGGTAAAGTCAGCGCATCACAGCAGCTGCTGTTAGACGTCCCGGTTGCTATAGAAACAGTGAGCATTCTGAGACGTGCTCTCTGGACAGCGCATGCACACTGGCAGATCAAGCCTGAAAAATAAGTATTTTAACATTTATGATGGTGATGTCAGATTCCTTTGGTGATTTCGAATATAAAATTTAATCATAAGCTTTAGTGAACAGTTTTGGAGAGTTTGAAGCTTCCCCATTCAAAGAGATAGGAGTTACACTTGTATGCCCAACAGGCCTTTCAAAGATGGCCGCCAATTGACATGACTTGTCTTAAAAGGACTTTGAATTCCCTTTTCAAGACATAAACTGATGGATTGGAGTTGTGTGGATTACTTGTGGATTATTGTGATGTTTTTATCAGCCGTTTGGACTCTCATTCTGACGGCACCCATTCACTGCAGAGCATCCATTGATAATCAAGTGATGTAAATTTCTCCAAATATGTTCTGATGAAGAAACAAACTCTTTGATGGCTGAGGGTGAGAAAAAAAATTTGTGAACTATTCCTTTAAATTAAGGGTTATTCAAATAATTGACTCTAAGTATAGCTGTCTAATTGTCTTAATATATTCATTTAAACACAGGCCTTTTTTCATATTTCATGCACATAAAAGTGAGTCAGCTTTAATAAATGGTGAAGTGCAATTGTACTTAGTAACGTAAAAAATACAGTAACACTTCAGGCTCGAGCCAATGAGTGTTCAAAGAGAATGAAGGACTTGCTTCCTCTTGTGAATGACTGATTTTTTGCAGATTTGTTCAGCAGTGAGTACTGTGGGTGGATTATGGGAATATGAAACCATTGAAGGAATAGCCTGACAATAGTTTCTAAGGTTATACAGTTGGTGCTCTGGATGAGCTCTTGCACTTTCTCTGTCACTGTTTGTTTTTAGGACATGCTGTCAATTCCATCGCAGCTCAGAGATGAAAATCTAAATGGACGCTTGCAGTGACCGATGTGACATCCCCGCTTCAGACGGCGGCAAAACAAAGACGCATTTGACTTGTCAGTTCGCACCTCTTTAAGGAAGCGGTGCACCTAAATCACCCTCCGTCATAAATAACCAGTTCTTAATGGAGTAATTTACACACAACATTCATCGACAGAACTTTTATCCTTCGGCAAATGTCAGGCATTTACCGAATCAATGGTGTGAGTTATGAAAAGGGACGGAAAGCCTTGTCTCCCCTCTCTTCTCAATAACAAAAGCGGAAGCACATTAAAAACCAGCATTGATGGCTTGTCGTGAGTTGCAGCCAATGATCTTTCGCTGCACAAGTTAAAATTAAAAGGCTGTTAGGGGAAAATTGTTTTCTCTGGTCATCGGTCACCTCCTGAAAGGCCTTTTATGGAGTGATTAATTAAAGGCTTGAGGAGAGGAAGAGAGGGGGCGGAGCGGTTTGATCAAATATCCTGCATCACGAGTTAATACTCCTTAGCTTCCCTTGACTAAGAGTTATTGCAGCAGTTCATAATTTCGTCTTGGAAATGGGCGAGAGAGGATCTTCCTTATAGTAATTGAGTATTGATTTGAAAATAAACAGCAGCTCAACTCCCACCCAACTGACAGGCCGTCCCTCAGATGCAATCGACAATAAATAGGCCCCGGGTTCATAAAGTTATGGATCACGCTGATACAGTCAAGCGCAGTGTTCTGCTGCAATCTTTCCTCCGATATATATCAGATTTTAGATGAGCCATTTATGAAACTTGTCGTTAGGCCCAGATTGAGTCTGTAGACTTTTTTTTTTTTTTCAAGAATCTGTGGAAAGGATTTAAAAATGATACAGTGTGACCAGAGAACATTAAAGCATCACCAAATTAAACAAAATAGTTTATTCGATGAAAACACATTAGTCTGTATTCTAGTGTTAGAACAATATATCAGCTGGTAGTTAGCATTTATTAATTACCTACATTGACTGATAAGTTTTTATGTTTGGTCAATGAGTGTCAGAAGCAGAACATTTATTTTGAAAGCACTAAGAAATTTAGTGTTTCTTCCTTTTTATTTTTATTTTTTGTTTGTTTGTTTTTTTCTGTACAAAAAAAATGCTATAATATGATTGCAAAATTAAGACTATCTAACTGACAAGTTTTAATGTTTGGTCAATGAGTATCAGAAGAAGAAATTTTATTTTGACAGCAATAAGAATGTCAGTGTTTCTTCAGCTTTATCCTTTTTTATCTTTATTTGTGAAAAATGCTATAATATGATTACAAAATCAAAACTTTACTAACTGACAAGTTTTAATGTTTGGTCAATGAGAGTCAGAAGCAGAACTTTTATTTTGACAGCACTAAGAATATCATTGTTTCTTCCTTTTTATACATTTAAAAATATATATATTTTTATCTTTCATATTTATTTTAGTTGCACAACACCACTCATTTTGCTGCTTGATACTGCAAAATACCATTATATTTTAGTGTATTATCTTAATTATGTACGCACTGGTTTGTGGTGCAAACAGTTTTACCGTTTACCGCATGTTGTTATTCTTCCCGTTATTTTGCTATAGCGGCTAATGAAACTTTCGCCCATGTGCTTACTTCCACATTTAGGAATAAGGTGGATAATATAATTACAGAATCAGGACAGATTTTGTAAAATGAAAAAAAAAAAAAAATCTTTTTTTTTTTTTATTATTCATTTAATTTAATAGTATGTAAAAATGTGTATATTAGTATCTTGGTATTGGCATTAGATCACTAGCGTGAACTTGGATGCTTCAAGACACACTTAAATTCTTAAATGTGTCTACACACAATCCGTTGAACAAGAAAGTATGCACTGCATTATTATCTCTGCCACTAGGGGCAATGTAGCAGATATTAGCAGAAACTGTCTTCTAAGATCATTTGTTGTTTCAAGTCAACTACTGTCGGATCAAGATGAACTTGCTGGCAAAGTTAGATAAAGGTAACTACAATTTTGAAATGTTTATAGTTAATAATAACACATCTGATATAATGCCACAGACATTTAAACTTAGCAGCCCCTGCTGGTAGATGTTATAATTGCACTATGATGTGGACAAAATACAAGATTTTCAAGAGTACATTTTTATTGTAGATGTTTCGCCAGTGATACGCTTTTGGTGGATTCTTATTCATTTAGATTAATGGGAGTGCTAATAAATAGCTCTCTCCAAGTACAGAAGATCATCTGTTGTCGCCACAGACACAATGTAGATATTTGCATCTGTGAACTTAAAGTGTTCCTGGCCTTAGCTTTGCTGTTTTGCTGTCTCTCAGATACATAAAATGTAGCTTTTCGTCCTCAAGAGAATGATTTCTCTTTTTTTGTTTTAAAGATGTAGTCATAACGAGAGTAATATGTGTAGTCCTAATGAACCATGAATGTTGATGGGGAAAAAATCAAAAACATTTTGGCTGCTAGTTTAGCTCTTACATTTGTAATCACCCAAGACTTTCAGCCACTGAGCCACTGATTAAGACACACACACACTAAAAAGACCCTGTGTAACTGAGGGAGGTTGATCGCCGCAGAGCCGGAGCGCTAACGCTAATGCCGTTCTCACTGTTAACCTTTGAGTAATCACTGTTGAACTGGCATGAGCCGCACTCACATTACCGCATGCCCACGCTCGCCATTAGCGCTGGACAAATGTGCTATTCATTTTCATTAGTGCCAGCTTCACCTCTGATTCCCAGGCAGCAGCTTATCATTTACACCATTCATGTATTTTTAAGTAAATTCAACCATTACTGAGACATTTAGGGAAATTCTAAAAATCATTTCCATGTCATGTCTCTCTCAAACTGAAGATAAATGAAGATAAAATAAAATAGAAATGAAAAATGGAAAGAAAGCAAATGTAACAGTATACATTCATGTAGCATAACATATATAACAGCATAAGATACATTTATATTATTTGGATTTTACATACATAAAATCTAAATTTCTTGGTCTCTATACACACACACACACACACACACACACACACACACACACAGTTCAGTATTATTTGAACAAAAATACATAAAAAATGTAATGTTGCAAAATATTATTGCTATTTAAATATAAGATATTTTATTTATATATACTGTATATTTATAGTATGTACTGTATATAAATACAGTATACATGACAAGCATTTTGGTGCTGGCTTACAGTAAAGGATAAAAAAAATGAACAAATGTAAAATGCCATAGCTTGATGTATTGCACATTAGCATATTCAGATATGCACAAGCTGTTATGTTTGCTTTTTTCAAGTAATTTAAATTAATTCTCTAACAGCTCATTATATTCTACACATTTGTGTGTGCAAATATAAACAAGCTGTTGCATTTGCTCCTGATTTATGTTTTTTTGATATCATTTGATTTGTGATGCTTCGCTAAGGCCATTACACACCATTGACTAACATTTGTAACATGTTTGTTGATTTATCGTAATGAATGCATGCTCTGTAGTCTGTGTCAGAGAAATAATGATTTTTTATGCCTCTGAGCAGCATCGCCTGAGTTTTCTTCTCTTAACGTAGGTTGAGTTTTATCATCTGTGGTGGATTGTGTTGTCCTGTTGTGCTCCGTGCTAGACCGCTGTAGACACAAATTCAGCATTTACCTGAAACCATGCAGCACAGGCCTAAGACGCCATTTGTGCCTTTTCTGACTGGGAATATGAATGGGAAATAGGTTTGTGGACCCTGTGGTCAGTCAGTGACATGCCTGCATGGTGTATCTCATGATCTTCAAAAATCTGTGGAATGGATTTAATAAAGACATTCGTGCTCTTACGCAAGGCAGTGCAGAGACAGAGACATCACAAAAATTTGAGAATCTGCCACTCCAGCTCTTACGAAATAAAAATTAAATATAGTTTTGTAGGAACAAAACTTTTCTGAAGGAAATGTCTGCATGTGCAAAACTTAGTATTCCAATCTTTATCCTGACTGCAGCTATATTGTTCTGATCCTTTAAAATATAAGGGATTATATATATATATATATATATATATATATATATATATATATATATATATATATATATATATATATATATATATCAAAACAATATATATATATATATATATTTTTTTTTTTTTTGGTACAAAACTCAAAACCCAACAGGAAGTATGTTATTTTGTACTTCCTGTGCAATTTTTGTGCAGTTTTGCCATTTCCAGGCCTCGTACTTTGAAGAAGTCCTCCTACAGTTTTAATTAAATCATCTTTAAATCTGGTGAGGGTTATCATTAGGCCATTGTGACGTTAAATTGGCAGCATGAAAAATATTGATGTTTCACCATGAAACAGGAAGTTTTTGTAACTCAGCAAGCATTGTCTGATCTTCCCCAAATTTCACACGCTTGATAGGTGTTCTGTCCTGAACACATACAGTACCCATATTCAGTTATAATCATAGCGCCACCTGCTAGCAACAGGAAATGACTTGGCTTACACTAGCTTAAACATGAAATTTTCTATCTGCCCCAAACATCACGTGTCTGGTAAGAATACTGGCCTGAAGACATCTACATGTCAATATTCAGTTATAATCATAGCGCAACCTGTTGGCAACTCAAACATACCACGTTCAGTCTGCACCAGACTTCCCAAGTTTGATAAAAGTTCTGGCCTGAAAACTTATGAGTTATAATCATAGCGCCACCAGCTGGCAGCAGGAAGTTTGGCACATATAAATAACTTTTATATATACCTTGTATATTTTCCTATTTAAATGCATGTTGCCCACCATCTGCTGTTTTCCTAAAGCCACCAGGTGGCGGTGAACCCTTTCATCGCTGCTGGTAGCTTTAATTTTTTCTTGAAATTCTGAGTTTATTTCTTACGAAGCAGACAATTCTCGGAAATGCAGAATTGTGAGATAAACTCAAAATTGAGAAACGTAAATGCAGTACTTTGAGATATAAACTTGCAATTCTGAAAAAAAAATGAAATGTGAGATTAAAATTTCAAAATTAAAATATATTATAGATAAACTGTATATGTTTGCTAACTTATCTCTTTGCATCTCTAAACAGCACTGTCTTAGTGAGAAATGTCATGTGGCCTTTAAGTTGCTACACTATATAGGCTACCTGATAAAATCGTCAGTGCAGCGCTGAAAACATAAACTGCGTGACCGTTATTACTGTTAACTATGTGAAATGATATGGAGCCGTAATGCGGTCAGGAGAGCTGCCTGGAACTACGTTCGCCGTGCGTTTCCCAGAAAATAATTGCACACCTCAGAATGTTCATCAGCCAATCAGATTCAAGCATTCAACAGCCCCATAGTATAATGTAAGATATAAACTCAGAATCTTGGAACTACAAAAGAGAAACTCAGAATTCTAAATGAACATTAATTACGTTTTTTAAATTATTATTATTATTATTATTATGAGAAGAATTAATTAGATGTTAACTTGCAACTATGAGTTTACACTTTTGCAATTGTGAAGGAAAAAAAACTTAATTGTGAGTTTTTTATTATTTTTATTCTGTGGGAGAAAAAAAAACTGAATTGTGAGATGTAAACTCATAATTCTGAGAAAAAAGTCAGAATTAATAGATATAAGCTAGAAACTGCAAGAAAGAATGTCATAATTCTGAGTTAACATCTTACAATTCTGAGATTGTATATTATTTTATACCTCTGAATTGCGATCTATTCCTTTTTTAATTGGTTTATTCTGTAGTGGAAACAGGCTTTCATATCTGTGCAATGTAATACAGAGAAAAGAATACAGAAAAATAATTCTAAGCAATTCATTGATGCTCCCATGGATGGTTTAAAGACACGCAAGAGAAAAAGAAAAAAAATCTCCCGACAAGAAAATAGCCGAAATACCTATTATAGTGGGAAGTTAATGGTGCGGCACAGGCACTGATACAAATAGCCGAGGAAGGGCATTTCACTCAGATAATGGGGTGGAAGGTTTCTGGCATGAGGAGATTCATGTACAGACAAGAAACCTTTGATGCAGTGACATTGGAGAAGCCATAAAATCTCAGGTGTAAAATAGTGAGGTGGTTGCTGGCCCCTAATGGGATCCTTAGCTTACTGAGGGTTGATTTAAGACGGCCTGACCCGAGGAGCTGAATTATTGTAATTAGATTCAGAAATGGAAATTTAGTGAGGAATTCAGTTTCAATTAGGAATGTGTTTAATCAATAATAACATATGAGTTAACCAGTTTGCAAAACTGTCAAATATCATACAGGTAGTCCTGCATGAGGAAAATCTATACTGTAATTTATAATGAGGCTGACATGCTTGCACCATTTATTTTTCTGTTTTTTGTTTTTTTTAGGCCTGGTAATTTTTGTCACTTTTAAATCCATTCAAAGCTGCAATTATGTTTTATAATTAAGACAAGCCATATTTTTAAGTATCTGCATGAATTAAAATGTCATTATTAATATATTGTAGTTTACTCTGCAAACAGGGCTCATCTAAATGATTTCACTGTGTACTGATTTGCAGACTACACCAAACAAATTAAACCTGTTTTTCTTCTATTCAGGTATAGCAAGCAATAAATATTTCACTGAAATAACACAGAATAACACATAATGTAGAATTGTTCTCTAAGAATTAATTTCAAACACATTTTTTAAAAATATGAGGTCAAAATCAATGCTGACTTACACTGAAAATTATAATTCCATGAGCTGAATGTCTTTTGACATTTTGACATCAATTGTCAATGCAACAATCGAACATAAACTGTTAAAGATTTTGGAGGTCAAAACTTTAAATTAATTGTTAAATAAAAAAGGTTTGTAAACAGTGTGCATGAAAATACGGAAAGCTGAAAGGATCAAAATCATTTGTCATATTCCAATAGAAAATGGACCAAGATGCATTAACAGAGATCTGGACCAGTTTTCACCAGACTTATGCAAATATCCTAATGTCATTTATGGTTAATGGTTGCCTCTAAATATGAGAGTCATGACTTTTAAATCATTTCTGAGTCATCAAGCATATTTTAATTACTCTGTTGATTAGAAAATCAGTGATGAATAAGAATCATTATTTTGTTACAATAGGATTTACACAGTGGTGAATTAGGTGTCAATGTATGCTGCCAGTTATATTTATTTATACATAGTGTGTATTGACTACTAAAATACATAAAATATAAATTCTAGAGCTAAAATATATATGTGCAGGCTGTGGTCTCAAAAAGTACTGCTATGTTTTTAGTTAATGTGATGACTTGTACTGAGCCGGATCATAAGGCTTCGCATTATATTACATATATTATGCTGTTCTATAGTATAGTGAATTATTTTTAGAAGAGTCAATAACAAGCTTAGGGTAATTTTTAATTAAAACAAGCGAAAAGTGCTGGACTGTTTACTGCATTACTCTGTCGCCAATGTCGCATCTTCTCTGATAAGGGTGCGTTATGGCTAATTTATGGCTAATAATTAGGCTGAGCTTCATTCTAAATTTCTCATTAAGCTGCAGGGGCTGTCACTCTCAGTGTGGAGCCAGCGCTGACACGCCGTTGAAAGTAATGCGTGTTTAGAAGGCAAAGATGGCACAAGTCACAAACGTCATTAACAATCTCTTTCAGTGCCCTTGCACTGTAGTCAATTACCACCCTTCATGTTTCATCACTCTAGACTTCATAAAAAACAACATGGGAAGATCAAATCAATTCCATAACAAATTTATGTTTAGATTTTCTGAAGAAATTATATGAGTGATACATGACCATTGGTGTTATTTTAGTATTACTGATTTTATACAGTTATAACTGTTTTAAGTTTTTTTTTTAATATTTTGGATTATCTTATATATATATATATATATATATATACACAGACCAAAAGTTTGGAAACATTACTATTTATGATATTTTTGAAAGAAGTTTCTTCTGCTCATCAAGCCTGCATTTATTTGATCAAAAATACAGAAAAAACAGTAATATTGTGAACTATTATTACAACTTAAAATAATAGTTTTCTATTTGAATATACTTTAAAAAAAAATGTATTCCTGTGATGCAAAGCTGAATTTTCAGCATCATTACTCCAGCCTTCAGTGTCACATGTCAAATCCGGTCTATCACATGATCATTTAGAAATCATTCTAATATTCTGATTTATTATGAGTGTTGGAAACAGTTCTGCTGTCTAATATAATTGATCAATAAAAGGTTAAAAAGAACTGCATTTATTCAAAATAAAAATTCTAATAATATATATTCTAATAATATATTTTCTTTACTATCACTTTTTATCAATTTAACACATCCTTGCTGAATAAAAGTATTGATTTTATTAAAGAAAAAAAAGAAAGAAAAAAAAGTTTGTGTTTTGAAAGTGTTAATACGTTTTTTTTTCATGTACTTTTTTTATGTAAATTAAAATTATAATTTTTTCTCAACAACTAGCTGGAATATCTCAAAATTTCTTTCTTTCTTTCTTTCTTTCTTTCTTTCTGTGACATTTATAGACTCATTTTTGTGGTGTCATATACATTAACACTGACGTACAGAAGCTGTTAAATGATTGATTATGCTGTTTTATTGTTAATAAAACAAACAAGCAAAAACAAATTTTTGCAAATGTGCATGTAAACAATGACTTTTTATGTGAAATTAATTGTAAAAAAAAATGTAATAAAAACTAATATTGAATTTAAACTTAAAATACACCCTTTTGCATTAAGTTATCATTTGAAAATGTTATAAAAGAAAAGTTTACCCAGACCAATCCAAGATCTTTCTAGGGAAAACATCCTACTAGGAAAAAAGAACAAGTGTAAATGTGTGCATCAGTAAACTGCTGCGAGCCTTTCTTTCATCCAGCAATTGTTTGTTTTAATTGTTGAATTCTTTCTTCCCCTACAGATAATCAAAAAGATCCTTTATCTCCCTCAATAACATTTGATGTGCAATTGATGTAGTTTCTTATTAATGATAACGTTCATTCTGATCTTTAATTAGCAGCTTTTGTGTTGAAGACAGATTAAATAAACAAAGGCTTTGAGTTAAACGGGACCCTAATGAGAATACTAGGCAAGAGGAAAACATTTTAATTATTGTTAATTATGCAAATAAAGGTATAGTTTCATTAAAATGAGACAGAAAGGTAATTTTAGTTCAGAAAAAAAATCATACTTATTATTATTATTGTGCAGTGTCTACAAACAATCATTATCAATGACGCTTTAAAAGCGAGTCGTTGTCATTGCTAAATTCAGTTGCTTGGATGCCAAGTGTCTCTTTGCTTTTCATATGAGTAATGCATTTCAACAAGCAAATTAATATGCCTTTTATAATGACTAGACAGAATTTATCAACTCGTACATGTATTTAATTTCTTTAATAATTATTGATAAGTAAATGCTGTTAACAATCAAAACTATACCACTACAAAACAACTCTGGGGCCTCGTCCGGGATACGAACCTGTGACCCCTCGAAAAAGGAAATACTGGGAAAAAATTGCCTTTCATGTTTTACGGTCTCAATGACAGTCGATAACAAACATCTGCAGTATTACACACACACACACACACAAAAAAAAATATATATATATATATATTTTTTTTTTGTGTGTGTGTGTGTTTGTGTGTGTTTAATATGTATATGTAATATGTAAGTAAACAATGTAAACACCTTTGCATACTGTGCAAATCTTATGAACTACATTCCTATTTTTTTAATTTTTCCCTTTTTTTTGGAGCTTCTGGACTATATGGAAAACAGCACATGGGAGAGTCTGCTAAATATTTCCTTTTCTGAGAATCATGGAAGAAAAAAGACAAAAATCGGTTCATAAACTAAAAAGTAAAAGTTTTTGATGTATTGACATACACTGTTGAGACTGGGGAGAAAGTTTCTGATTGCCTTTTGTAAGTATCCCTAAACTTCAAAGCAAACAAACAAATAAATGAGACAATAAATGAATAAATAAGTTGAAGCTGTTTAGGTGGTATTACTGTGATTATGGCTGCAGCTCAGGGAATGAGGGACAAATTTAGCTCAAGGTCCTACTGTGAGGATAAAGCTTATGGAAAAGTGCATGTGGCTGCAGTTCTGGGCTGCACGCTAACAGCTCAGAGATGAAGTGCTGACAGTTTGGCTTTAAATGGGAAGGAGCTCACAGGAGAGACCATTTCTGCTGCTTACTCTCTTCGTCAGAAAGTCCTGATAAACGTATTTAATATTCTGAGCATTTTTGAGCCTCAGAACAAAATCCGTGCAAAGCACAGCCATGTCAACATGAAATTAAAATAAGGATGCATGGGTTCATTATTATACTGTACATCCATGTCTATTAGTGTAATTGTCATGTACTTTCAGGAATAAAGAAGAATGCAGTTTTCTATAAAATATTTATTTAAATGTTAGGTCTATTCCTCAAAACTGTCAAGAGTGATGATACATTTCAATAGCACTTGGACTTACCTTATCTGCCTCTGCATGTTAAATAATTATGGCAGTAGGTGGTGATAGGTTACTCTATGAGTGACAAGTCATTATGATTGATTAACTGAATCATTCAGTCAACTCATTGTTTCAAAAAAAGCTGATTCATTCGTGAAAGAAGAACAAGGGACTGCCTATAATACATTCAGGAACAAGACAAGTTACTGTCCTTTCCTCATGAATAGATTTGTTAAAAATGTTGATTAATTAAAGAAATAAACAAGTTATATTTCTATACAAGTCATTGAATTATTCACTCAACTGAATATTAAGTCATTTAGGATTCTGTGTCAGTCAGAGTTTTGTAGTTTTGTTAAGAAATGTTTTAAACAACGGACTGAAAATAGACTAAATGACTGGCAATTTTGTGTCTAAAATGTAAGTTACTCAGTGTTGATTCCTTATTTATTGTAGTATAACAGTTCAAGCTGCTGCTAATGTCCAACATAAATACAGAGATTGCAATTCTACTTCAATGTTTTGAATTAAATTTAAATATTTTTACAGTATGTTTGAATACAGTTATTTAATTACTTTTTATATTTTTGTATTGTGGACACTGATATTTGCCATTGACCCACATGCATTTTCCTGTCAGAAGTCAGAACAGAAGCTTTGTATTTTCTGCATGCATTCACACATATGGCCGGCAGTATGGACACTGATGAGTGCTTAAGCTTGATGTGTTTTGAGAAAATGTCTCTCAGTCCCCTGTGACACACACACACACACACAGCTGTTACACAGAGCTCTTCTTTCCCTCTGGACTCATTTCACCCTCAAAGTGGCTCACCACCCTCTCCAAATCTCTCTCCAAACAGGTTTACTCTCATCCTTCACGTCCGCTGCAGTCGATAGTCCTTGCGCTGCTCTTAAACCCATTACGGATGTGCTTCGGCCAACTGTGAAACCTCTGTCTGCTCCATATCTGCTGCCAACTCCAGTCAACACTGAACCCCAACAGCCCAAAACATCCACGGCTGTCATACAAGAAGTTTCAGAGACCACTGAAGGACTGAATCCGGGTTCCAGTGGAGAACAGGTTTGTAACTACATTTAGCAACATACAGCTAGACCTCTCAGCTAGTAGCACCACAGCGGTTCTCAAAGAACAAGCCAGGATCCAAACATACCTTAGCATCTCTTCAGAGTGTCATATGCAGAAGGGTACAGTTTGCTTTTTTTTTTTTTTTTTATTGCATTCACATAAAATTTTGCATGAGAAATTATTTTAAACAGAGAATTAATATAATAAAAAACACATTTCTTAATTTAATCATAATCCCCAAACCATAGCATAGTATATTGAAATCAAACAGATGCAGAGGTCTAAAGATGAACTGTTTTTTATGTTAATTACTTTCTAGTTAAAAATCTAAATATCATCACTGTAACACATCAGTTATTGATGTGTACATTACATTACCCTCAGTTACAGTTTATATAATTTACAGAAACAAAATAGGACTGGAAAACAACCATGCTATTAAAGCATGTGGTTCATCTGCATACATGTAAGTGAGCAAGTAGACAATTTGTTATCCTTTGAAGATAATATGTCCACTCAATAAATTTATTACCTAAATGAACACAGAGACCTAGATACTTTGTACACCATACAGAATTACGGTAACAATCAACGGCTAGTGTTTGAGTATAAATGGATCATTTTGAGTTGAGAATTAACTCCAGATATCACAAAAAAGTAAGTTACTAAACCTAACAACAAAATCAACCATAAAACAGTGTAAATACAACTCGAAAACAGTGAAAATAGTAAACGTTTTAAATATTCATGCCCCAGTTCATGATGGGAAAACGGGATCATATTACACAATACATTAAAGCTGCTTAATCGTATTTTGATCTCTAGTAGGCTATTTTATTCACATTTGTATTGAGCCTAAATGTAGGCCATTGTAAGATTGAGAAAGTATTTTCCTACTACTGAAATACTTCTTGAAGTATATTTTGATATGTGAAAGTTGAAACTAAATATATTTTCATTTAAATGAATAAATATAAATATATATATTTAACTGAGCTTCACGATACCTAGTATTTATTTAACACACACACACACACACACATTTATTTTTATTTTTATTTTATTTTTTTCTGCCAGTTAAGTGAAAGTGAGTCGTCAGCTAAACTGTTTGGTTATCAACATTCTTCAAAAATGTTCTTCTTTTGTGATCAGCAGTGAAAATAAAATAAATACATATTTGGAATGATTCATTATTCTCTGCTGGTAGATGCTGTAACTACACCATCCCTTTCAGTCAATCACTCTCGATGTCACGTCGGTAATGACCAACAAATTGAATCTCGCTTATAGAGACCAATCCACTTCGAGTGTAAACTAAATGAGCCAATGCACATTGGCATACGATGATTGCATCCAGCTGCCGCTGATTGCAGCGCAAGTATTTCTGGGCAGCAAGTGTAATGCATATTCAGCTTTTCGCTTCAGAGCTGAGCGATCACATTGCTTTGCTCCTGGCTACTCTAAAGAGAGAAGAAGACTGAATGAGTTCAGCACACTCTTGGAGCTCTTGGTGTTGGTGGTACAGCACTTCAACAGTGGTGATTTCCCAGGCCCCTGTCAAACCTGGTGGTGAGCAAAAGAGGAAGAGGCCCCGGGACGGGTGACCCAGAGAGAGAGGGAACTGATCTCCAGGGGATGGTAAATGCACTTCTTCCTCATCTGGAGGAGGCGGGGTGGAGAATCTGGTCTCCAAAAATCTCAACAAATGAGCGTTTTCTCTGTCTCTGGGTCCCAAAAGGGCATGGAGAGTCGCGGATGGACCAACACCGGGCCACACTCATCCTCCTCTGTTGCCATTAGGCAGCGGCAGACAGTTCGAGAGTATAATCAAAGGCCCTACTCATGCACCCTCTGCCAAACCATGGAACCAGGTAAGCGTTGCACCGCACAGTCAGACCCCTCTTCGATCCACATGTTCCACCTCGCTGCCCCACTGCGGGTCCAGCTTGTACGGTGTCTGGGTGCCTCACTACCCTAACCATCCCACTGGCTCCTGCAGACTTCCCTTCCATTGGGTCGTAGTACACAGCAACGACCCAATGGAATTGGGTGGGTTATGACCGATCTTGGACCTGCTCGTCTTGATCCGGGACTTTCACCGGTTAATGTTCAAGATGTTGACGCAGAAAACGGATTGACTGGAAGGACACATACTTGAATGTATTGATCCTTCTATACCACAATCCATTGCTGTGGTTTCCATTCGAAGAAAGAGCATATCAGTACAGTCTCGCTGCTTTTTCTTCTATTATGGGCATATTCAAGCCGCGCGCTTCAGTTTGAATCTGAATAGCGCGTTCAGCGCGGGGGCGTGGTCACATTAGATATAATGAAGGGAGAAATGAAAAACAGACATCGCGTTGTTTTCATATGGATAACTTTATCACAGAATATCTGTTTTCGGCGGCACTTGTTTAGTTTAAAAGTAAACATGTCAGGCTTTATAAAGATATCTCTCTCATGTCTCTCTGTTGAGTATTCACGGAGTTACAGTTCATTTTAATGACGTGTTTGTAAGTGAAGATCAGCGCAGACAAAGGCTGCAGATAGCACACCTTGTTTGTTATCTTTATTTTATAAGTGCACAAAGGTTTGTTGTTATTATGTCTGTATCCAAAAAAAAGTAGACCCTTTACAGATTCGATTGATGTATTGCTCTTATCTGTACGATTAAAACTGAAAGTGTAATTTAAGTTCTTTTTGGGGTTATCAGGAGAAAATGACACAAAAAAATGCGTATCCGCGTTAATCGACTTCAAAGGGTATAAGTCTATGTGCCTGAGATTGCTGTGTACTACGTCCCAATGGAAGGGAAGTCAGTAGGCAGGCATGATTGGTTATCAGGTTCTTTAGGGGGGCAAGAAGGTTAAATCCTTCCTGGTCACCATCTATACCCTCATTGACCTGACTCTAGTGCTCAGCGCACTAAAGCAGGTCCCATTTGAGCATTTGCAGACAGTCTCTTTCAATGAAAACTCTGTTCTGACTGCATCGGCCTCCATCAAGAGGTTAGGGGACCTGCACAAATTTTCAGTCGACGAATCATGCCTAGAGTTTGGGGTGGCTGACTCCCAGGTAATCCCGAGGCCCCGACCCAGCTACGTGCCCATGGTTCCTACTACCCCCTTCAAGTATAAGGTAGTGAACTTGCAAGCACAGCCTCCGGAGGAGACAGACTCAGCCCTAGCTTTGCTTTGTCCCATCCAAGCCTTGAGTTGCTATGTAAACTGGACACAAAGCTTCAGGACCTGAAATCAGCTTTATGTCTGTTACTGAGGCCGGCAGAAGAGGAATGCCATCTCTAAGCAGAGGATGGCCCACTGGAGAAGGGGATGCCATCACTCTGGCTTATCAGTCACAGGGTGTGCCCTGCCTGCTCAGGTTTCAAGCTCACTCTACTAGAAGTGTTACATCCTCCTGTGCTCTGGCCCATGGTTCCTCGCTGACAAATATTTGTAGAGCTGAGGGCTGGGTGACCCCCAACCCATTCGCTAGATTCTATAGCAGTCATGTGGAGGCAGTATCCTCAGTGTTCTCACCTCAAATGGGTAGAGGCACTGAGAGTCCCTGGTATAATGTCGGCTTGATAAAACTGCTCCAGAGTGTCCATAATGTATACCTTGTTGAGCTCCTCCATCCCCTCAGCAGCTAGACGTGGTGGAATGTCCAGCGCCAGGCCATCACTTGATGAATCTGTTAGAACTGGTAGAGGGCTTGGTTCCATTTGTAGAGACCTAAGGGGATCCCATATGTGTAAAGTCCACATTATAGCCTCAGAGCCTGTGTTTCCCAGGCAGACTTCTGCCATTTCCAAGAGGGTTATAATTACCTCTAATCTTCCATATGCACCTAAATGGTTGTTCATATGTGTAAATGCGTCCGAAACCTCCTTCAGGATGGATGGGGCTTCTGCAACATTCTTGTTCCAAGTGGTATGGGTACGTTTTCCCAGTGTTATCCAATCTCACTGAGTGGGTATTGATATAACAACAGTGACTGGCCTTCTTGTTGTGAGCCCCGGCCTACACCAAAAAAGGGGGCGTAGGAAGTTCACACAGGATGCTGGAAGGGGCAGCATCCATGGCAATTTAGTAGGGATCATAAATGTGTCGGTCATTACCGATGTGATGTCGAGAGTGAACAACTGATAGGGAACGTCTCAGTTACGTATGTAACCCTTGTTCCCTGAAGAATACGTTCACGTCACAGCTCGTCACCACAGCTGATGTACCACTGCAGAGCAACCAGCTCGGCTCCTCCGCAAAAACCTGATCAGCGGCAGCCAGACACAATCATTGCATGCTGATGTGCATTGGTCTGTTTAGTTTATACTCAAAGTGAATTGGTCTCTCTAAACAAGATCCCAATTCAGCAGTCATTACTGACATGACAATTCAGTTCCCTCCTTTAGGGAATGAGGGATACATACATAACCATTTTCAAATCACACTCGTACTTGGACATAACCACAATAGGCCTATTTGATGACAAAAATGCAGTATTACATGTACATGGTAATAGAAAAGCCACACTAAGATGCATTACTGTAAGTAATTAAAAAAAAAAATTACCTCATAACAGTATAGATTCTATAAATCTAAAATAGGGACTGCAAATAAATCTTTGGTTGTTTACTTGATTAATTAGCATTGTTATCATGTTTAGCATTATTTGCTTTGTCCAAAAATTGTTCTTACTGTGCATTTTAATAATTTAATTTTGTTAAGACATTTAAAACAGCCGAATGAAGAATTAAAGCTTTTAGGAAGCTGCAGAATAAATCATACTATCTTAATTAAACCCCACAAGCATTTACACAGAATATGAATAAAATAACAGGCTCTTGTGAAACCGGTCTTTGAGAAGACAAGTTATGAAGATTTATGAACGCTTTAAGAACTTGAAGAATTTCATTATTTTACATCTCTATTATGATCTTTATAAGCATGCATAATGAAATGCCTAATAAAAGATTTAATAAATGGACTTCAGTTTAAAGTCAGATGGATTTGGCACGGGTGGAGAGAAGGGAAGGAGAATAGAGGGGGACGTCTATTGTACACTGAATATAGAGGGCTGTCACAAATGGATTAAGTACTCAGTATAAAAAATGAATTCAGTTTCAATTAAAAGAGGGTGATGGTTGTCTATTTCAAGTCTCTCAGCTGGAATAAAGAGCCAGAATGAGTGGGACCTGTGGAAGGAAATATTGAAATAACTGTAATTACAAGACACATTTTCACTGTCTCCCCATGAAGGCACTTGTCAATAGAGTTTAACAAAAGCTTAACCAGCTTACAAGAACGTTCAGTCTGAAGAGAGCTGGGGTCGGTTACAACAAACCCTTCAAGTTAACAAAACCCTTAATAATACCCTTACAGTTTTAATGAAGGGAGTGAAATGAAAATGATGTGTTGCAATCAGGCCCTTATCATAAAATAACTTCTGATTAATGTTTATTGATTTAAATATTCATGCCAAATTTCATAAAACTACAGTTGGGGGGTCAGGTTCTGATATAATAAGGAAAGAAACTGATTAAATCTGATGTGTTCAGAACACTTGAGGTATGATCATTATCTTTATTTAATTATTTTACAATTTTATATAATTTTACCACAGATACACTGTAAGGGTGTGGTCACATTTGCAAAATGTATGTAAAATTGCAACTTGGATGGGCAAATAATGACCACTGTCCATTGTAATATGAAAGGGGCCATCTAGTAAGAGCTCTGCATGTAAACCTCACGCTGCTGGTGCCAGTGACCCAGATGTGAATGAAGTTTAGGGTGGTTAGTGTAACCGGGACAAGCTTGTATGAGCTGTGCAGGTAAACCTCACTCCCCTGTCCTTAAGAGGTACACTAGTGATACTAAAGGCTTTAGCATTTATGTTAGCACACTTTCCTCAGGCTGATGCTGACTTAAACCATTAGAGTCAGTTACACTGGTGACCTGGGTGGTAATGCTGTTTGGGGGGTTAGTGTAACTGGAGCTAGCTATGTTAGTATGACAGCCTATGTGAGCTGTGCATGTAAACCTCACTCCCTTGACCTCATAATGCATACTAGGCATTGACGCTAAAGCCTTAAACATCCTGGTTAGCATGCCAGCCTCCCATGCTGGTTGATGCAGATTTGAATCCCACTCAGAGCAGTATAAGTAGAACCAGATATATTGGTGACGTGACCCGGATAGGAGTGGAGTTTGGGGGCTAGTGTAATCGTGGGCAAGCTAGTAAGAGCTGTGTAGGTAAACCTCCTTCCAGTTGCCTCGAGGTAAACCAGAGATTGCACTCTTGTGCTTCCTAGTCAACCCTTGTTTTAATCACAGAATATGGGAGAAGGGCTTAGTAATGGGAGCCAGCAAGTAAAAGCAGTGTAGATGGACAGAGTTCTCTTACGAGAGCTCTCTCGTACTGCGTCTTAGCTAAGACACTACGGGGAAAAGTCTCTTTTCACGAAATACTGAAGCAAAAAATTATCCTTAATTTTGTATTTTTGTAAAGTGCATTTGAGCAGTACACAGCCATAGGCGAGACGGCTCGTTCGCTCATTGGCTTGTTCTGCGGCAACTGCACAGCCTATCGAGCGCAGGCTGATGCAACATCAGACCAATAAGGGCGCTTCGCGCCCTTCTTGCCACTTCCCGCCGAAACGGGTGTGGCCCAACCTATAAAAGGAGCTCGAAAAGGCTGACTCACCTGATTTTTCATCTCTTCAGCGAAGCTCACGCATCGCTGGATCACGGAGGAAGCAAGCGCCGTCTGAGAAGCATATCAGCGGGACGAGCCATTCTGAAGCTGATGGCCTCGCCGCCTTCCACTGCCGTTCCCGATGTTCAGCGTCCGCTGTCTGCCGATGAGTCATCCATGGAAGTGGATCTCAGGCCCGCGTCGGAGGAAGAGGACACGTGCTCTCTGCTTGCTTCGGGCAGTGAGGGTTGGGCGAGCTCCGTGGATATCGCGCCCTCTGCTCAGAGGCCTAGCAGACGGGGGAATATCGATAAGGAGCTGATGCGAGTGCTCGCGCTGGCCGCGGCGAGCCTCGGCCTCGAGTGGTCTGCACCAGCGCCCCCTTCCCATTCCCGGCTGGATGGTAGCTATCTCCCGGATGAGCGTTCTTCTTCAAGCTCAAAGCACGCCCCCTTTCTTCCTGAGCTTCACGAAGAAGTGGCGAAAGCTTGGAACGCTCCATTTTCGGCGAGAATCCGTTCATCTGTTTCGCCAGCATTCTCCACACTGGACGGTGCTAAAAACAGAGGCTACCTGTCACTTCCGCCGGTGGAACAGGCTATAGCAGCGCACCTTTGCCCGCCCTCTGCTGGACGGCGGACTAAGGCGGCGTTGCCATCCAAAGCCTGCCGCATGACGTCATCGATGCTCGCACAGATCTTCTCTGCTGCTGGGCAGGCTGCGTCTGTGCTACACACCATGGCCACGCTGCAGATTTTCCAGGGCGATCTCCCCTGCAAGCTGGATGAGATGGGACCTGAAGCGATCTGTCTCGCGGATCTGAGGAGTGCTTCGGATCTCTCCCTCCGCGCTACTAAGTCCGCTGCACAGGCCATGGGACGGGTTATGGCTTCCGCTACGGTGGCTGAGAGGCATTTGTGGCTGACGCTTTCTGACATCAAGGAGTCTGAGCGCGCTGCGTTCCGCGACGCGACGCTGACTCCTGCTGGCCTCTTCGGATCATCTGTCAACGAGTTTGTGGAGAGATTCGCCGAGGACCAGAAAGCTTCGCAGGCATTGAGTTGTGACTGCCTCAGTGTCTTCTGTAATGTGCAAGCCTGCACGAGTGCCCGCTTGCCTGCACAAAAAAGCCGTTATCACGGCTAGCCAGATGTTTCACGAAAAGAGTGTTTTTTCTGGTGTTCCGGCCACGGCCGATGGTGCTATAAATGTAGTGACGATGCCCACTCCTCAGTGCCCATCTCCACATGTAAGCACAGCCCTGCACACAGGGCCTGCGCCCATAAAAGCGACTCAAGTCGATCGCGCACACTGCATAGTAAGCGTGCCCACCCCTCAGTGCCCACAATTACTATGTCACACGTGTCATGTGGTTTCTGTAAAAACGAAACCCGTGCACGCTCGTCCGGCCACGGCCGATGGTGCTATAAATGCAGTGACGATGCCCACTCCTCAGTGCCCATCTCCACATGTAAGCACAGCCCTGCACACAGGGCTCGCGCACATAAGATCGACACAGATCGGTCGAGCGCGCCGCGTAGTAAACGTGCCCACTCCCCAGTGCCCACATACACTATGTCACATACAACGCGTGGCTTCTGTAAAAGCGACGCCCGTGCACGTACGCTCTGCACAGGCAGACAGCGAGTTGAAAGTGGTAAATGTGCACATATGCAGCCCACAGTTACTCACAGACATATCGAGTCCCACGGGACCTGCTCAGCCTTCCCCCAGTCGGTTAAGCGCCGGGACGGGGTCGAGGAGGAGCGATATGCCCGCTGTGATCAGCGCGCTCCCCGCCTCAAATGCGCAGCACACCCGAGCGCCGCCGTTGCCCAGTCAACAGAGCGCGCTTCGCATCCAGCCCTTAGCCATTCATGCAGATGCATGGTCAGCGCTTCCAGGGCTTTTCAGCACGCGTCGAAACTACGGTCAAAGCAGAAGTAGCACACATACTTCGGGCCGAAATATCAAAACTGTTGAGCAAAGGGGCTGTAGAGCCTGTGTCTCAAGCTCAAAGCGAGGGGGGGCTGTACAGCAGATACTTTCTGGTGCCCAAGAGAGACGGGGGTCTCAGACCCATACTGGATCTAAGACAGCTGAACAAGGCATTGATGAAACGCAGTTTCAAAATGCTTACGACCAGGAAGCTCCTCGCGCAGATTCGCAGAGGGGACTGGTTCATATCAATAGATCTGAAGGACGCGTATTTTCAAATACAGATAGCGCCAAACCACAGGCGATATTTGAGATTCGCCTTCGAGGGCCAGGCATACCAGTTTACAGTCCTGCCGTTCAGCTTGTCCGTGGCTCCTCGTACGTTTACGAGGTGCATGGATGAATTATTTGGACGACTGGCTGGTTCTGGCCCGATCATGAGCGGAGCTCGTGGAGCACAGGGCCGTTTTACTCGATCACCTCGAGAAGCTCGGCCTCAGTGTCAATTGGGCGAAGAGTTCGCTGAACCCCAGTCAGATGATTCTGTTTTTGGGTATAGTTCTGAACTCGTGTTCCATGACGGCGCGGCTGTCACCACAGTGCGTAGCGAGTTCTTTCCACTGCGGCGCGACCGTGTCGCTCAAACACTGTCAGAAGATGCTGGCCCTCATGGCCTCAGCATCTCTGGCTCTGCAGCTGGGCCTGCTCCGCATGCGCCCCCTGCAGTTCTGGCTGAAGGCACGGGTGCCGCACAGAGCGCGGGCGTCTGGCCGGCTGCATCTCAAGGTCTATCAAAGCTGTGTCACAGCTGTTGTTCAATACTGCTTGTAGCACCTCTTTGGAAGAACCAACCATGGTTCCCAGATTTGATGCAGTTAGCAGATGTCGCCCTGTGGCCAGTGCCGTTGAGGAGGGACCTCCTCTCGCAGGCCAGGGGCTCGATTTGGCACCCTCAACCGGAGTTGTGGTCCCTCCATGTGTGGGCGCTCAACGGTTACCCGCTGATCTCGCAGTGGGAGTGCTAAATACCATCACTCAGGCTAGAGCTCCGTCGACATGACGTCTGTATGCCTCAAAGTGGTCGGTGTTTTCCAGCTGGTGCACAGCTCAAGGATATTCACCCCTTAGTTGTGAGGTGACGGAGGTTCTCTCCTTCCTATAAGAGCTGTTGGATAAGGGCAGAGCCCCATCCACGCTCAAAGTTTATGTGGCGGCCATCGCAGCATTTTCTGAAACAGCGCTCGGTCAGTCAATAGGAAGGAATGATTTGGTCATCCAATTCCTCAGAGGAGCTAGGAGGCTGAATCCTCCCAGACCTACTGGGATACTGGGATCTCCTTGCAGGATATATGTATGGCGGCAGGTTGGGCCTCGCCGTCTACATTTATCAGGTTCTATAACCTGGACGTTCCCGCCTTGCAAGCAAGGCTGCTGTCGGTATAGTCGAATCAGGGCCCTGAGGGGAATTCTGAGTTCATGAGCGCTATGCGCTGCCGACTGTTATATGGGCAGTATTGCGTAAGACCCGCATTGCCACATTGGTCAGGTCTTGCCTCGGCTGTGTGATGTCATATTGCCGCATCTACGGATGCTGCTAGATATGGGACGGAGGGCTTCCCCCCTTCCTGTCCCTCAGGTGACTGTGCACTGTAAGTCCTGGGTGTTGCTTCAGGTTTATTGGTGTGTGATCCCTGCGCGCACAGCGTTTTACATTGGGTTCCCGTAGCATCTTAGCTAAGACGTAGTACGAGAGAGCTCTCGTAAGAGAACGTACTCGGTTACTAAACGTAACCTCGGTTCTCTCTAGAAGAGCGAACGAGTACTGCGTTCTCTGCCGTGCGCACGATTCACTCTGGTTCGCTTCGACGATGAAATAAATCAGGTGAGTCAGCCTTTTCGAGCTCCTTTTATAGGTTGGGCCACACCCGTTTCGGCGGGAAGTGGCAAGAAGGGCGCGAAGCAATACAAAATTAAGGATAATTTTTTGCTTCAGTATTTCGTGAAAAGAGACTTTTCCCCGTAGCGTCTTAGCTAAGACGCAGTACTCGTTCGCTCTTCTAGAGAGAACCGAGATTACGTTTAGTAACCGAGTACGTTTCCTCCAGCTGGTAGATGCTGTAACTCCATATTGCTACCCAAACTAAGAATCCAGGATCATTTCAAAATAAGAGTCCTTTGAAACAAAAGAACAAGTTACAAATGACAACAACAGAACTGCAGCTGCCATTGAGATGAATGGGAACGCAAACTTAAAGTTTTCTTCAGGTATTATAGACTTGCTTGGAGAAAGCAAACATTTTTTATCAGTACATTCAAATAAACTACATTCAGCTGCTGGAGTTCATTCTAAGTGAATTCCCCCTGAGTGTTTAGAATCGACAGCAGGAACTTAATACAATGCGTTACAAGAACTGATTGATGTAAGCGTCAAAGTTATAATGCCTAAAGCATATCAAAGCACAGCAAAGAGGAAAAAAACGAACTAATTTAAACTTTAAACCCGTCCCTTCTTAAAAGCGTCACCATGCATTTCCTCTGGGGAAGCTAATTTGGGATGTAATAATCTGTTTGATAAAAACTTATCATTATTGATCTCTCTTTAAAAACCTTTTCTAAAAGCTGAAAGTCTTTGAGGGCCCTGTAGAGTAAAGCGACTGCTTGTATTCGGTCATTTATTTCCTGCTCTTTGTTTTCACCCCAGGGCTGGCTCATTGCTCGATAACAAATGAGTGCTTAGAGGGGGAAAGGACCAGAAGACACACAAAAAACAAGGGCTTCATGTTCAGCATGCTATCTGCACACACTTACTCGTGTTTGTTGCTCTTTAATTAAAGTCCAGACCATGTGAAGTCAAATCTCATCCTCTCTGCTGCTCTATCTAAGAAGCACGTCCTGGCTTATCACACGTGTATTGATCGTTGCTGGAAGGTATGTTTGTTGGAGAGAATTTGACTTTATTTTTGAAAGGAAGACGTCTCGAGCAGCGATGAAGACTTGATTTTGTGGGATGCAATGGTTATTTTGTTGAATATACGCTAAGGTATAAAGTTTGAGGCCATTAAGGCAGCATTTTTTTTTTTTTTTATTAATAGTGCCATCAACAGTAAAATTGTAAAATATAATTAGTATTTAAAATAAAAAGTCTATGCATATCTAATTTAAAATGCAAAGTTGAATTTTTAGCATTCATTATTCTTCAGTATCACATGGTCCTTCAGAAATAATTATATCTATCATTCTCAAAGTTGAAAACAATTGTGCTGTTTAATATATGTATATATATTCGTTTTTTTGTGAGAATATTTTTGGAAATTATACTTTTTCTAACTGACATTTGATACTTTTTTAAACCTTCTTGACAAAAAAATTATATTTTATGTACAAAATACTTCTAAATAACTACTTTTGGGTGCATTATACCAACTTTAATCCCACTATGAAGCTTTATTTAGTGATGAACTATGAAGATTTAAAATAAATAATAATAATGATAATAATAAATTAATAGAAAAATACTAAATCTTGTTTAGTATCTCTTGTCCTGTTGTCATATTCTGTAAATAAAATGAATTGTGAACAGCAAATCATGCTGACTTGAATCTCTGTTGGCACCATTTGTGGCTACCAATATAAAATAAATAATAAATAAGTCATTTAAAAGCATAAATTACAAGACAAGCAAATTAAAATCACTAGAAGTACAAGCTGTTTTTGAGATGTTTTTATTTTAATTTTTTTTTTACGAAGCCATTAAGGTCAAATTAATAATTTTGAAAATAAATCCCCCGAAACTAAAGTGATCCATCAGTCACGATTGTTTAAACAGACGTCATCTCATGCAGTGTTTGTGTGAGATGACATTTTGAAATGGCCTGTCACCAGACTCCTCGTGCCAACTATAAGGAGTGAGAGAGCCTTCTCAAGTGTCTGCGGGTTAATCAGGAAATTAATTTATCTTCCTCGCCCAGGACATAATGAAGTGTGGAGGATAGAGGCATCATATAATGGGGTGAATAATTACACTGAGACATGCACGAGGCAGAGGGAGAAATGGGTTGGTAATTAAGACAGAAGGAAAAATGCCAGCGTCAGCCGCGATGCGGGAAGGCCAGGTAAAACTCTACACCTGCAACAAAAGGACAACAACATTAATAACACACCCCATTATGACTCAACCAGGCCGTTGTTGATTTATTTAATCACAGAAATAGAGGGCCAGGATCATAATATTATGCATTTTTGTATGCGTATGAGTTCCACTTCTGCAGAGCTACTTATTCATAATCTAATTGGGTCATCTTCACTGTTGTTGTGCATGGATGAGCATGATCAGTTGTTGTTTTTTTTTGTTGTTGCTGTTTTATTTTTCCAAAGAATGTATGAATCTGACATAAATGGTTCTTTGAATCTTGCAACTAGATGAGGAGAGTTGTTTCTTTTCTGAGCATGTGAATACATTTACCTCGAAAGAAAGAAAGAAAGAAAGAAAGAAAGAAAGAAAGAATGTAACTTATAGCCATTTATTTCTTCAAGCGCTATAATGTTAATTATAATTATAATAATATAACTTTTCTGAAAAATATTCCAGATTCTGCACATATGATTAAAAATTTTAGGTCATGTAAATCCTGAAAAAAAAAAATGAACGAACGAACAAACAAACTATAAATGAGGCATTGAAAGACCAAAAGTTTGAAACAAAGTTCAAGCCCTGATTGAATCTGAAAGAAAAATTGATTCCACATCCCAACGCTTTATAGAGTTGGTAGGTGTTGTAGCAAAGCTTTGAAAGATGTGCGGAAGTGTCACATGAAGTTCACCTCAGTCATTAACATGAAGGGCTTTGTAATCAGGGTAATTGTGGATAATAACTCAGATCAGAGAGCAGCGGTCCCTCCCTCTGCAGGGGACGGGCACCCTAAGGGCTTCTCCCACTGCTTTTGCAGATTAATCAGCTTTTGACTCTCAACATATTGGACAAATAGTTCTGGCACATCATGATTGGAATTAAAGAGATGTTTCGGAAGTTAAAACTTTTATTTTTTTGTTTTGATCCCAATACACTTTTAAGATGCTACCCAGAGAAAAATGTTTCTCTCTGTTAAGTCTACTTTACAGGAATAGTGCACCCCAAAGTGAAAGTTAGCTGAAAATGTATAGTCAGCCTCAGGTCGTCCAAGATATAGATGAGTTGTTTCTTCATGGGAACAGATGAATGAGAAATGTAGCATTTCATCACTTGCTAACCAATGGATTCTCTGCAGTGAATGGGTGCCGTCAGACTGAGAGTCCAAACAGCTGCTAAATCATCACAATAATCCACAAATAACCCATACCACTTGAGTCAATCAGTTAATGTCTTGTGAAGCCAAAACCTGCATGTTTGTAAGAAACAAATTTACTTTTACATTTGGTCATTTAGCAGATGCTTTTATCCAAAGTGACTTACAAATGAGGACAATGGAAGCAATCAAAAACAACAAAAGAGCAATGATATACAAGTGCTATAACAAGTCTCAGTTATCTTAAAACGTAAGGTGTTTTAACATGAAATCATTGCTTCTGGCCAACATAGTCCATAACCCATAATAAAACTTCCTCTAGTGAAAAAGTTCATCCCCTGTTTGCTTTCACATCAAAATCCACCCACATATTTGTTTAGATCTGTTTCGGATGGAGAAAGCAATGTTATAGGTGGAGGTGGAGGTATTATGGCCAGAAACAACAGTTTGATCTTTTCCTGAATTATGTAAATTCGAATTTTAAAGTGTGATCTCACTGATGTTCCAGTCAACTAATTAACCTTGAGTGCTATTTGAAGAGGACAGCTACAGGGCATTTTACAAAACATTACCATGAGATTGTGCTGTCAGTGCTCACAACTGAAAGCACCATTAAACTCCAAAAAGCACAAAAAGGAAAGCGGTTCAAATTATGTGATATATCTAAATTATGACCTATATTCTCAATGTCAAATGCAGAAATGTTCACTCATGCAATTATGGCCTCAAGGTTAGGTTATTGTAATGCTTTATTTGGTGGTTGCACTGTAGTTGCACAATAATAGTGACTTGACTGCATATTCCAAGTTATCTAACGTCATAGATTTTGAGAAACTAAATGTGTGAAAGATAATTAAAATGTTTGGAATGACCAAGGATGAGAAACGATGACAGCTTTTAAATTTTTCGGCTAAACTATTCCTTTAATTAATTTTTTCGATAGATGCGAAGCGTAAAACCAACGTTAGAAAAATTACATAACTAAGTATTGCAATGCCAAAATAAATAAGTATTCTTTTATTCCAGCTGGAAAATTTACAAGAGAAAACATCTAAATACTCTACATTACCTGAGACTATTGAGAAAAGAGGGTCTGAATGCTCTCCAAATGAAAGATTATTTTTATTAATAAGTCCAGCTAAAGCAATGCATCATCTCTGAAACATAAGGAATGAGTGCACAGTGTCTCTTTGTCAGTGTAATATAACTTTATCAACCTGATTAAAAAGTTTGTAAAGTAGGACAGCATTACAGAACAACAACTTGATGCACTGCAGACTTTGCCGAAAACGAAAAGCACCCGTCCTTTGACTCCATTAGTCAGGTGATCCATACAGACATTTTGTTCATGCAATATTTAAATGCAGCACCTTGTTTTATTGGTGGCACTTATGCAGAGCAGATGTCTGTTCACCCGCCACTAATATCATCAGAGCGGGAGAGGAAATGTTTGTCTGGTGTCTCTCTTTGAGATATCTCTCTTAATTGCTGTTATTTGTCGCTGTGGAATATTGATAGCGCTGGAGGGAAAGATTGGCAGCTGCATGAATCGTTATTAGCTGGCCTGTTGGCAGAGGCGAAAGGTTCGATATACAGACGCTCACCATCGGCAGGGCCCGGGGGAGACTGCTACCCTCTCAGAAAAGAGATAATTACCCATCTGAGAACCACTGCACCCGGGGCATCAGCCGTACACACACACACACACACACACACACGTCCCTGGTGCCAGGGAGAGACACATATTGTGATATTTACACAGGTAACTAAGATTGATAATTGGTAAACTATCAGAAAAGAAGACAATAATAGCTCTTAAATAACATGAAAAAATAAGCAGCAACCCCTTCTATGAAATCTATATATGTAATGCATTACAAATGTATGCTTAATGAATTCATATTGCCTCATTATTGTAATCTCACATATAAAATATTTTAAAGCTTAGGCTTACCTTTTCATTATTAAACAACAGTTATTTCAAATGCTGTACTCTGAATGCGTGCAGTGGGATTTGTTTGCAAATATATGATTTTTAGAAAAAAGTAATTAAGACCACCCCAAATCTAACCGTCACTGTAAACAAATTGTATGAAATTTAGGGGTGGGCGGATCGATCTAAATATCGATAGTATCGATGCCAACACTGGTATTGGTATCGGATCGATACAATTGTAATTGAATTGATAATTTAATTTAAATATCTCTCATCTACGTTCATTATACTTTGCTCGTGTCTTCTACCTCTAGTCTACAATCCTGAGCAACCGCTGCAGTGCGTTCACATACTGGCTGGCCCACTTTGCTACTCCTCCCCCTCCTGCTGCTCTGCTCTGTGATTCGTTGTTGTGTCGTCACGTGACTCACTGACACAACGCGCCGAGGATCAGCGAACAGAGTGAGCGAAGCTGATAGCACATTGAAGTCCAGAAGGGGGGCTCAGGGAATGTAATTGCACACACTGTAAAACATCATAGGCCAAATAAGTTATATGAACTTACTTTTCCTCTTTAAATTGTCATTTTAAGTTTTGGATACTGAACTTAAGTTTATAAGTTATTGAAAATTTAAACGTAAAGTCATGTGTTGTCTTGACTTCTTCTGAGTTTTGTCTGGCTTGTAAAGTTCATTTAACTCGTGTCTGTAAGTTATATGTTGGGGGAGGGGCGATACACGGAGAGCGCGAAATACAGAGAGAAGTCATCGCCATTTTGAGTTAATGCAGCTGCCTGGAGACCTTACAGCAATTCATGTCGGGAACACAAAGAATGCGAGGAAGGTGAGTTTTTGTTTTTTTATTTGTAATGATAAATGAATAATGTTGCGATTTATTGCATGTTAGCCAATTTGACTGTGCTTCGCGAATGTAATACGACAACACAAGTTTTCCCCTCATTAATTCACTGTTTTCCAGAGCCTCAAGCGCTAAAATATTTATATCACTTTGGTTCACAGTGCTTATATTTTAATTGGTCTTCGGCCTGAAGTCTGCAGGTATTATTATTTATTGCATTGACCGTGCTCCGCGAGTGACCGTGGTCAGTTGAACCGCCGTCTGTGAACACCCGGTCAAGCCTGTCGCCGCCCGCATTTTGCTGCACGTCTATTTGTGGAATTAAAGTGTCGCGATACATTAAGCTTACAAAAAGCTTCTTTCTCAGCTTTTTGGCCACGCCACGTATTTGTACTGTAATAAAAAAATAGACATGTTCAAATCCAGGCAGCGGCTGCTTGACCTGGTGTAACGTTACACAGATGAAGACTCACTTGACTGGGGCAATATAAGGACACAGGGTTTTCCCTCGCTAATTTGACAGTTTCCTAGAGCCTCAAATGCTAAAATAGCTTAACATTTAACTTCGGTTTTCAGTGCTTATATTTTAGTTACTTTTAAACGTTTCTGACAGCTGTTCGTCTACTAATTTGTGTATAGCACAATTTCATATGCTTAGTTTATATTGCTTCTACTGATATGCTACTGCTTTTTCACTCCATAACAGCTCTTCCTCTTCAAAGTTATTGTCAGCTCAAGATAAGGTTTTCACCCTGCAGAGTTTTCAAGAAGCTGATTTTAAGGACATTCTTGTTACAATGAGGTACAGTTAACACATCCTTATTGAAATTAAAATCTTTTGCTGTTGTATATATAACTTGTATATTTTCTTGCAGGCCTAATGCAGTCACACAACATATTTAATGCAGACCATGCAATTCTTTTTGTACAATTTCATATGCTTAGTCTATATTGCTTCGACTGATATGCTACTGCTTTTCTGCACCGTTACAGCTGTTGATTCCTCTTCAGTTATTGTCACCTCAAGATATAAATGTCACCCTACAAAGTTTTCAAGAAGCTGTGTGAAGGATGTTCATTTTACAATAAGGTAATTGTGAACTTGCTTATTTTTAAATCATTCTTTATTCTTGATTTTATTACTTGTCATGACCTCTATATATGACCTCTTTAATCATTTATGTTATAAGATGGCATGTGATTTACATATGTGATTATTTTTCATCTGTACTTGCTGCCCACTACTAGTCTCCATTTTTCCTCCTGTCTTGTGTCTGTTTCAGATGAGCACAGAGTTCACCATCGATCGTCTGCAGTCATTCTTGGATGGACTAGATGCCTTGGTGTCTTTTAGAGCTGTACAAAGCATCTGTAACATCAAGCAGGAGCTTGAGCCTTAGCAGTTATACAGTGCCTTGATACGGAGGTATGAATAAAAATGAACCCAATTTGATCAGTTTGCACAAATATAAGTGTTTTAATGTATATATATATTGGAGTCACTCAGTCTTGTTTATGATTGTATGTAGGACACAAATTGGAACAGAAGAAAAGCTGCCTTACTTGGCCTTCTGCGCTTCCTTTCAGAGGAGACTTCTGAGATAATCAAGATGTGTGATGTAAGAAAATATATTTAAATCTTGTGAATGTACTGATGATACTGAATTCATTGTAGAGCAGTATGTGTTAGTGTTGTCACGGTACCAAAATTTCAGTATTCGGTACCGATACCAGTAAAAATCCACGGTTCTCGGTACCAAAGCAAAACACAATATGCTAATAAAAAAACACAAAAAAAAACACACTTTTTATCCCTAAAAATAAAACCAATGCCATTCTTTATACTTATTTAAATTTGGGATTAAAGTTTTTTTTTTTTACAAGTATTACAATTAGACAAAAAACAATAAACAAGTTTCACCCAAATTTTATTTGTCTTTTAATTAATGAAATTTGAACACATTCTATTTTTTGGTAAATAAAGGATTTGCTATTAAAATTAAAACATGGAAGAAATATTGTGTGATTTATTTCTTTAAAAAGTTTTATTAATTTTCTCAACAGTAGTAGCAGTATCACATACATTCTACTAAATAATAGTAATATTTCTAGCACACTGCATTCTTGTAAAAATGAACCTGAAATAAATACCTTTAAACTGACACTGGTTTTACTCAAATGAAACGGTAAAATGCTTGTGAAGTGACTCAGAACAGTTCTGCTGATGTTGTTTATGTATTAATGTCCTCATTGAGATGGCAGATGCTGAAATCACTGCAAATGTCACGCGCTTCAGTCTATGCAACCCTCTACGGACACCTCTGCAATTGAATCGCCATTGGCCATTAAATATTTTAGTTTACTCGCCAGACTGATATATAATTAGAACTTTAGTAATTAGAAGTAAACTTGATAACCATGTTTAAATGCATTTTAGTCAATTTAACTGAACATTTTAACTGGAATGGTGGTGGAGGCTTTTTTTTGTCATTCAGTGATTCTGTAAAAAAAAAGGAGGTGAGAAAAACTAACAAGAATACTGATAAGATAATATTGATACGAATTCTAATAAGAAGAACTATAAAAACACACTAAAGATTACTAAGGATTAATTAGCTGCTGGATTCATGAATATTAATCAGGTTTTGTGCATTTGCTGGAACTGATTTGCTGAAATCAAAACGAACGATAATAGGTGAGCGCCAGCCAATGAGATTGCCATTTGCGCATTACCTCCACAAACTTACGTTATCGGAAAACCCAGCTAAAAGCTGACGATTTCCATAGATATGCCACTATTTTGACAGGAAAAAATACAACCAAGAATAGTTTAAATGTAGTGCGTCAATTCTCTCTCTCGGTCTCTGCGTGTGTGTGAGAGAAAGCGACAGCGATCTGTGTGCCTTCACACTAGAGGTACATTAAACACAGGTGCGCTATGCATCCATTGAGATGAACTGAATCACACAGATCGCCTGACTGAGAGTGAAACTTTAAAGCGCTCAGTCAGAGAGTGTTTGGTGAGTCAGGGGCGCTGCACAAGATCCCGGGCCCTATGCATAGGCAGTCCTAATGGGCCCCCCTCCCCTTGAAAATATATATTACAGGCTTTTCAAGGGCCCTCTCTTCCTTTGGGGCCCTGGTAATCAGTACTGGTTTTACCCCCAGTCCAGCGCCCCTGCGCCGAGTGAACCTATATCTGAGCTAAACTTATACTTGGCGTCTAACTCACACAATGGCGAGTAAAATCTGAGAATTTAAGGAAGATTTAGTAGCATGTGCGAGTGGTGTACTTGCAATGTAGAGGGTCGCTATGTAGCCTAGTATACAAACCCGCACGTCTCTGCCATTCATTAATTCACACAGAGACACGCAGAACATGCAGGATTCAGATTTCAACCAACTTTTGCGGCTTAACATTTAAATACTGGTCCATATGGAGATTTGATTTGATTAATTTATGCTAACTCTGAGAAATTCTTTGACTGTCCATATTAAAATGTAAGTTTCATTTTCATGACTGGATTTTGAGATTCCGTCCGCGTCTTCTGCTTCGTGGTAATCATAGCGCTGTATGCGTCAAGAACCGGGTTTGAACGGGACCTCGGTACTACCGGTACCTAAAGAAACCTGGTACCGTCACATTTTCATTTTTTTAGTACCGACTTGGTACCGAAGTACCGGGTCTTTTGACAACACTAGTATGTGTAGGGAAAAAGTAAATCAGCTTAACTATTACAATATATTTATTATTTTATCCCAGTAATAATTTATGCTAAAATGCTTTTTTGACTGTCAGTTAATCTAAGTACTACTCTATATATCATGCCTAAACATGTCATCAATAATATAATGTACAAATATAACAAAATATTAAAGTTTTTTTTTTCCTTTTTTTGGCTTTATCTGGAATATCAAATGCTGAATGTTGGTCAAGTGTTTACTATAAGGAAAAACCTTTGAGCATTTATTGGAAATATACCAATTTCACATGTGTGTTCTTATTGCTTTTAGTGAGAGTTTACTACATGAGTATTGTTCAACACAGTCAATCACCATGTATTGTACAAATCATTCAAAGGTCAGAAAGCTACATGTACTTGTTTATATAGAGAACACTTACAATCTTTAAAGTGATTGATGAGCCGTTATTTTGTATCATTACACACGGCCTGCCACTCCTCATTTTTCCCCAATTCATGCCTTTTTCTTTCCCCCTCAGTTACATTTTCTATACCTCTTTTATACCACTCATCTACCTTTCTTCTAGTTCTGTATATTATTAGAGAATCTTTGATGTTTTGATGAAATGGATGTTTAAGCACTTGTGTTCTTAAATTTTTAAAACCTGTTTTGCTACAAGAATTATGTATATATGTAACCAATGTTAAAGCTTGTACATTACTTGAATTTATTTCAATACATTTTTTACATTTTTGAGCAGAACAGTTACAAGTCTATTTATTATGAGCTGATTTGAGTTTTCTTGAACTGATAATGTAACATAGTAAGTTGTTTTAACTCCATTAGTTTAAAAAATTATAAAACGTAACTTCTTGAGTTGAAACAAAGAGTATCTGTAAGTTGAGTTAACTCACATTTTTAAGGCAGCCGGTGAACTTTCGTTTATAAGTTTAACCAACGTGAAATGTTTTACAGTGCAGGTATATTTGTTCTTTGTTTGTACATCAGTAATAATTGTGTGCACTTTATTTCATTTGCTTTTAAAAAGGGAAAAAAGGGAGAGATTTTTATTATTCTTAATTTTTTTAAAGGCTGTAAAGAAAGACAGTGCCTAATAACTAATAATTTTGTGGACTTCAATACATTAATAAAAAATATTGCCTAAATAATTGATCATTGATTCACCAAAGAAATAATGACATAGACCTACTGCTCTCCCCTACACAAAAGTTTTTTTTTTTTTTTTAAAGTAAAAAGTATCGTATTGGTATCGGTATTGGCAATACTGACCCTATATGTATTTGGTATCGGATCGAATTGTATCGCCCACCACTAATGAAAATGTGAGAATTTAATCATACAAATTTGAGTACAAATTCCTGGCTGGTGGAATCATTTTTTCAACCCATCAGTTTAAAAATAAGTGATTGTGTCATTATGTAAATATGATCTTTCTGAAATCACCAGTAACTCGTTTGAACAAGCAATGTGTTCAAAACCGTGGAATCATTCAGAACCAAAACATTGCAAAAAAAAAAGGGAAAGAGACATGCTGATTTACAGCCATAACACTCTCTAGCTCGTGTGATTTACCTTATTGCTACTGTGAAGAGAATACTGCATAAAAAGTTCATTATGAGCATCAAAAGGTATTTTATTATTAATGTGCTTTATTTCTAAGTAAGCCTAAACTGCCCTAGTAGTTCTTGGTGCCACTGTAGATTTAAAGAAGACAAAATAATAAACTTCCATTTTCGACAGATACCGTGTGTGGTATTTTTACTCCACTTTGTGTGATGTTACAGTTGAAATGTATTTGGCAAACAGTAAACCTGTACTTATCGGGTGTTGTACTGAAGTTGAATGTACATTTGATTGCTTACATTTAATCAATGAATTCAAATGGCAAAGGAGACCCACTATTCGCTGGTTCATCAATCCTGTATGACAAAGTGAAAGTGAGTTGAGATAATTGTGAAGCAAGAGGTTTTTAGTAAAGGTCAAATGTAGTTTGTTCAGAGGCTCAGCGTGAGGATTTGTGGATTGAGTTGGCAGTTTGCCAAAGTACTGCCGTTAACAGAAAAGATGCTGCTGGAATACTTTCTCAAACATAAATGTAATTTATCTGAATCTAAAATGTAAATGTCACAGTTATTGAGTTGAAGTGTAACCATATCAGTTGAGTGTGACTCACTTATTTTAGGTGAAGTATTACTTAACAGCAAAAACATTTGGGTTTCTCATTTTCAAGCAGTGTTAAAACTCCACATGCAAAGCTGTGTATAATCCATAACTACATTGAAAATGCCTTATTAAATTAAATTCAAATCCAACCTCTTGACTTCTGTTTGAATTGAGGTAACAAACAGGATGCAGAATTGCAATTCAGATTTGAATGTAAGAACAATTGAAAGACAGACTGGCAGAAAGAATGACAGAACAATGGATGGATGGATTGATGGATGGATTGATGGATAGATGGATGGATGGATAGATAGATAGATGATAGATAGATAGATAGATAGATAGATAGATAGATAGATAGATAGATAGATAGATAGATAGATAGATAGATAGATAGATAGATAGATAGATAGATAGATAGATAGATAGATAGATAGATAGATAGATAGATAGATAGATAGATAGTGAATTCTCCTCATTGTTTGCGTTGTGTTTTTACGGTCACACAGACAGTACTCTGGTGGCATTTATTTCCTCTTGAATTGTTAAATTCCTCCCAGGATCCTGAGTGTGTATCTCTGCGTATTCTTGGCAGAAGTACAGACTCCTGCACACAGCATTTCAAGTTGGAGTGAGCAACACCTGCCGCATGCCCTTTGGAGTCCAGGCCAGCGGGACTTGATTAATCATCTTACGACAGACTCTCCGTCATCATACCAGCTTTAATTATGAAGGCTATAAATATTTTTTTTTTCTTGAACTGTATAGATCATCTGCACTAAGGCGTCCACAACAGGTAGATATTTTGTCTCGCCGCCGGAGACTCTGGTGTCATTGAGTCAGGGTGATGTATGGCTTAAGTGCCGATTTCTCGCTTGTGAAATACTCCCTGTCTAACATTACTTATTGTCTGTATCTGGCACCAAATAAAACAATATGAGAAATTATATCCATTATCACAGAAGTGCACAGGACGTGTGGGTTTAATAAATAGCTGCATCTATCCGAAACGAAGACAAAAACAATGAAGGAATGGCAAGTCTTTTACTCTAGGTATGAATGCTGATAATAGCACTGTGCTACACGTGGAAGGCAAATGTGTTTGGACTTTATAGACTGATAAATCAATGGCATTATATATTTTTTTCGACTGAATTTATTTAATTTTAATAAAAACATTAGATTTTTTTTTATTTATTTTTTTATATAGTTTTTCAAAACCATATAAAACCAGTTTTTTATAAAAGATTATATTTGTAGGATTTGTGTTTTAAACCAGATGTAGTCGTAGTAGTATGGACATTTTTAATTGCCATTGACCCTAAAAACACAGCGCAGTGCTATCTGTTTGGGCTCTTTACAGCCTGGTTGGTAAATGGGATTCTCATAAAGGGGCGAGATAATAGACCTGCATTTGTCACTCTTCCTAAACATTTATACAAACAGCTTACTGCAAGCTATGCACGGATATCAACAATCCAGATATGCGTTGCAGATACGCCGCACACCAAGACGTATTAGAGATGCTCACGGGACAGAAGAAAGGAGACGGCTCTAATAAATTCAGTAGTAGACATGATGTCCATTCATCTCCCGCTGCCGCTTGTTGAATAAAAGCTTCCATGAATTCAGTTTATTATCTGCCGACTGCAAAGCCTGTGCCACTTGATTTCCCTGAGCAGTCGATAAATTGAGCAAGGCCAAGGCAGCACTGTATATGCTGCCAAATAATGTGTGTAAGCCTGAGAGAAACCCTTTCCCCTGATTCTTCCTCTGAGCATTAAACCTGTGAGAGTGGCTTTCAAAATTCATGGGGAAAGTGGTGTGTATGAATCTCTGGCTGTGCTTTCAAGCTGTATTTTTGGGCTTTCAAACACACTGCAGTAATGCGACTTTCCCTTCAGTCTAATAAGGACTGCACTCAGGATGAAAAGGATTACTTTGTGTATTTACATGGCACTGTGTTCATGAGCCCGTATTTCAAGAAAACACTGAGTGAGTATAGGAAACGAAGAAGTGCAGATTAAAAAATAGCAGTTTATTTCTGGGATATAACAAATTTGACATTTAAGGGAAAATCAGGAAGCTGTTTTCCAGTAGCAGACTGTCTCTTGTCATGAAAGATTTTCCATGTGAAAGTGGGGAACCGGAAGATTCTGGCAAGTAAAAAAAAAAATAAAAAAAATAAATAAAATAAAATAAAATAAAATAAAATAAAATAAAATAAAATAAAATAAAATAAAATAAAATAAAATAAAATTAAATTAAATTAAATTAAATTAAATTAAAAATATTTAATAAGGTATTTGGTTGCAAATGATTTTATATTTCAAATAAATACTTTCCATAATGTAATAAAAAATATCATGTTTTTTTCTCTTTTTTTTGCAAATTTATTAAGCAGTTTTTAAAACTGATAATATTAAAATAAATATTAAAATAGACAGCTGTTTTTTTACTGTAACAATATTTCACAATATTACTCCTTTTTGCCGTATTTTTGATCAAATAATTATTATTGATTGATTGATTGATTGATTGATGGAAAATAAATAAATACTATCAGAAATATAACCTGCATTGCAAACAGTTGTTTGTAAAAGTTAAAGTTTTACATTTATGTCTTTACTTTTTCATTTGATTAACCTCTCTTTAAGGCGTGTTTTGTTTTCTTCAGTTTTACTTTTTGAATGATTATTTCCCAGTGTTCTTCTGGTCACTGTATGCAAATGATATTGGCAAATATAAGCTGTAAACTACTGGTTGGTTACCCTTTAATAAAGACAATTTTACTTTCAGGGAAGCAAATCAAATTGCATTTGACATAGGCTTTAGACAAAGCGCGCTCAATAAATTCCTGCGAGAAAAAACCTCGTCAACGTTTCCTGCCGATTGTCACGGAAGGATAGAGAGGTGAAAGACTTTCAACATGAATGACGCCTCCATGCCGTCCAAACGGACCCAGTCATGAACCTCTCCCTATCTCAGCCCTGCAGACATCCCTTAAAATAGCCAACGTTTGAAATCCCTCTGCAAGATTTCCTCTGTAATGGAAGAAAAGCTGACTTTTCCCCGGCACTGCTAATAAACTCACCAAACCTCGGCCTTTCATCCTGCCATTTCGAATGCAGGAAGTGTTACTTGCTGATTACTTTTAAACATATTGCCTTTGACCTTCTGTCAACTAATTACCATAATACCCATCATGCCGTGCTGAGGAGAATGAGCGGCTGTCTCTTCTTTTGTGTAATAGTAATTGCGTTCTTAATTTTAGAGGTTAAGCGTACTAATGGCACGCAATGATTCGCCTCTTGGGAGGTTGGTTTGGAACAACCTGCAGAAATAACTTAGAAATACTCAAAAGCACCTCAGAAAAGCAGTTACCAGTTCAAAGATTGGCTCAGTTCAGTGACAGTTTCAATGACCTGGTAGATTGATTCAGCTTAGTTCGTTGCTGCAGCTGCTCATTTTAAATTACTGGTAATTTTAAAAGTCTGATCCACAATTTCCAAATCGGTGATGTGACTGTGAAGACAAAACCAGAGACAGCCGGGTGAAGTAGTGCTTGTCCCCAGTTCTTTTTTACTTGCTAAAATTATTCTTTGACAAAATATTAAAAGACTTCATATATTAGCGTTTACCTGCAAAAAATAGTTAAAAAGTTGGGGGTTGGTAAGGTTTTTTTTTTTTTTTACAAAATACAGTAAGATCAGTAATATTCTGAAATATTATAACAAATTTAGAAAAACTGTTTCATATTGGAATATATTTCATATGTAATTTATTTGTATGATGCAAAGCTGAATTTTCAACATTATTACTCTAGTCTTCAGTGTCACATTATCATTCAGAAATCATTCTGATGATTTGCTGCTCAAGAAACAGATTGATTGATTGATTGATTGATTGATTGATTGATTGATTGATTTGAAACTGTAACACATGCTCATGTGTTATGTCTGAATGAATCATATAAAACATAGTGGTGGTCCTGAGCCACTAATCTTTTATAACCTTGTGAAGGTTGAACATTTTCAGATAACAAGATTTTTTCAGTATAACAAGATGAGAGATAAGAAATATACATTTTATAATCAAATATTGATTTTTTTCATCCCCCTATTTAGGTGGCATGGCATCATAGTGACATTGAAAACTGCTGGGAGCTCACATTTCTCCGTAAGAGGTCACTGGGATAATTCTCGTTCCTCTCGAGGTTGGCTTTTGTCATGTTTTATCAGTGCTGACTCTGTTCGATTCAAATTAAAGGTTAAATATTAATGATCGCAGTTCATAGTCGCTGAGAGCAAAGCATGATTGTACGATATCACTTAATGCTTTGCTAGTTTACAGCTATTCCCAAAACAAACAAACAAAGAACATTGTTTAAACGATCAGACGGTTAAATTGAGGACACTGATGAACTCTCTTAGCCGGTTATTTTGTGCCATTTATTTTTAAAATGTGCGCTTGTGTGCACATGTTCCGCTCTGAAGACAGTAATCTAAGTTCTTGGTAAACTCCTACACTGTAATTATGAAGTAAAGCACTGTAATCACCCACTAAGACAGCCTTTAATTACCCATATACCCCTATTTTACATGTGGTTGCTGATGTACACACACTGTTCTGAGCACATACTGGACATGTTAAAACTACAACTTCTTCTTTATATAGATTGTACAGCATGTTACATTACATTACCTTGCTTCTTGTGTGTTACATGACACTTTCACACTGAGTTGTACTAAAAGTGTGTTTAGTCTAAAGATGACTATGAGTGTGGCGATGTTTCATTACGTTTGACTATTTACATAAAGTGGCAGTTCAGAAATGAAATCTGAGTGGCACTAAATGATTAATGCTTCATTGAGTTATAAAATAGCATACCACCTATACTAAACTTTTCTTAAATGATATTAATAGTAAATGTAAACATGACATAGAAATATAATAATTTTGCATGCTATTTTAGCTTCCTTATACAAATATTTGGGATTTGTATGTGTTTGCATCGCAAATGTAATGATGCACCAGGTGTGCTATCGAGCAAGTTTACTAGAGTCAGTTATGTGATGCAAACATAAAAAGGTGTAAGTTTATAAAGCCTGTACTATGGTATAAATGTTTTGTGGTCATTGCACAATATTGATATGAATATTGATAAATACTAATATATATTAATCAATTATCTGCACCTTGAATCATAAATGATATGAAAAGGAATTAAAGTGTTTGGTGAGTTCCTTCCTGTAGTATTCATTTCAACAGGACACCGCAGTGAAATGTATGTATAGGTGTATATATATATATATATATATAGGTACATTATTTAATTTTTGTCAAAATGTAGGCCTAGGGTCACATTTCAGCCTGTGATGGATTTTTGGTATCAATACATTTCAACAGTCTACATGAAACATATTTGACCCAGTTACTTTTCTGCGCAACTGCAGATTATGTTACATATCCACGTTACATTGATTGATTTTTACAAGTTAACTGTTTAATCTGTAATCACAATCAGATGACATATAATAAAACTTCTGTGTACATTCATACCTGTGAAACATCGGCAATATGCTCTAAATTGTAGGTACACGTGACGTGACTCTGCTGCTGGTGTAACATTATTCAGCCCTATTTTTGAAATTGTCTTATGAAAAAAGATTTAAATATAAAGATGTTGATCAAACTATCTTGGGGTGGAATCAAGTTTGAACTGTTAATGTCCTTTTCAGGATGTAAAATCTGATGGAAGATGAAGGAGGGAGATTGTAAAAGGTTGATATGGTTTTAGGGATGGCGGGGAGTCTTCCAGAAATAGCTGAAGGCTGGAAGCCTGTGTTGATACATTATCTGATAAAGAGCAAAGATGCCATCTGTTCTAGAGGTGCCATTATCTACAAAGAAGAAAAGGGGAGCGAGTGAGAGAGAGAGAGAGACTGAGAGACATGACAGCATGACAGCATCACTGCATTGGTCTATTGATGGACAGTCTCCCTTCAGCCCCCTTATGACGACATTCACCGTTTACTGCAGCTGATATCACAAATCCCATCTCTGCTGATGTGCTGAAGAGAATCTGAAGTACGTTAAGTTTACTTGCCAATTACTCATTGGGCCCTATCATGCACCCGGCGCAATGAGGCGCGACGCAAGTGTTTTTGCTAGTTTCAGCACGACGCAGTTCTCATTTTCATCAGAACAGATCTGGAGAAATTTAGCATGGCCTCACTTGCTCACCAATGGATCCTCTGCAGTGAATGGGTGCCGACAGAAAGAGAGTCTGAACAGCTGATAAAATCATCACAATAATCCACCCCACTCCAGTCCATCAGTTAATGTCTTCTGAAGCAAAAAGCGAAATAGAGTCCATAATCCATAACAGTGAAAAAGTTTCTAGTTTTGTTTTGTTTGTTTGTTTTTACTGATTTATGATTTTATTTTTTTATTTCAGATTCACACATTTTTGACAGTTCTACCCCCAAGAAAAAATAAATAAACAAATACAGTAATCTCCACAGCCGCAGCAGGAGGTGGAGATTGATTTACCTGAGTGTGGCAGGTCTTTGGTTATCTTTACCCTGTTCACCCAGGCCTGCGACGTTCCCAGCGTCGGGATGGGAAAAGTGGGGCAGTGAAGAAGGTTCAGTAATGGAACAGGAAGTCTTATCTTCCCCAGCGAGCTCCATCACGCTCCACCTGCCAGGGATTAGATACCACACCTCTCCTGCTACAAAAATGATGCATACCATAGAATGCAGAACTGGTTCTTGCAACTTGATTGTTTCTAGGAACTAGGAAAATATGGCTACACTACAAACAAACATATTATAGTATATGAAGTGAAGTTACTTTGAAAGTTACTAAAGTATATGAAGCTCATTATTACTATTATTATTATTACAGCATATGATTTTTTTTGTAAAAAAAAAATTAAAATAAAAAAAAGATAATAGGATAGATCCTTAGTTTTTAACTGCAATTTCAACATACACAAATAAATAAGAACATACAAACATATTTAATCTAAGTTATAGGTTGCAATATAAAGGAAAGAAACAGCAAATAAAATGATAAGGCATATTATATAAATTAATTTCACCTAAGGAAGGAATTACCTTAAGAAAGAAAGAAAGAAAGAAAGAAAGAAAGAAAGAAAGAAAGAAAGAAAGAAAGAAAGAAAGAAAAAGACAGAATAGTTTTTTTAAAAATTGGTACAAATTATATTGTTTTAAATGCTTTCTTATTAATAAACACTGAGGTGTACTTACATACAAATTCAATTCTGGCTTGAGGATGCTAAAGTGGGGTTTACGTTTTGTGTATTTATATTTATGATAAATATATTACTCCAGAGAGACTGAGTAAAAGAACAGTCCCTAAACAAATGACTTATAGTGTTAGATGAAGCTTCACAAAAACAGCAGAATTTTTTTTTTATAAATGTATTGTGTTATGTGTCTGTAAAAAAAAAATAAAAACTGTAAACCGCGTGTATTCTGAATTTAATGTTTTTAAAAAAAATGTATTGTAATTTTCAAACATCCCCCTTTCTTTCTTTTGCAAACCATTATAACATTGGCTTAGGATTTGTCTTCAGGCCCGGCAGACCGTCATGTGTCCCTGCAGGTAAAATCTGACTCTGTGTACATGCAGGTTTTCCTCTGGAGAGTATTAGCTCCTCAGATCACTGACACCCACTTGACCTGGATAGAGCTGGCCTACTTTAAATGAGCTCCGAGCCTGTCAGGCCCAGAGCAATGAAGATTTAAAACTCACATTATTTACCTCTTTGAGTACTGTTGATCCATCGAAAGACTTTGTTTTACTCTTTGATGCTTCTCCTATGGAAATATCAAATGGTGCTTGTATGCTTCAGATTCTAGACTATATTTTAGAATCACATTCTCACTTAGATTTTAAAGTTAGTGTAAATCTGTTATTTAATGTGATCATCATGTGCTCAGCATTTATCTGTCACATTGCTGGTGGGGTAATGTTACTCTAGCCACATATTTTAAAAAATAGCATGCGTCCTCCTGTGAATACATTGTGCCCAGTCTTTGGACAGTAAAACATGGCTGTGCTAATAACATTTAAGTGTTAGGCTATAATATCCCTACCAGTCCCTCTCTTATAATAACTGCGATCAGAGCCAAAGCCAGCATCAGCGTGGAAACAAGATGATCATATTCTCTTTAGGTTTAATAGCCACATCTATGTAATAGTGCATGGATGAAGCAATTGTCCAGTGCCCATCTGAGAATACAATAGAGCACTGCTAAAATGATATGATGGACTCTCTATTATAAAAATAACTATTGACTTTGCAACCTCAATAACTTTCGATTTTTTTTCCCCTGCTTCCTTCTTTCTGCACATTAAACATGGATTGATGTCCTTCTTCAACTTTTACAGACTTTGGCTTTCATATTCGCTTAGATGTAGTGCTAGGATTAATAAATGTAATTATAAGGGAGATGGATGAATATGATCACCTTTGAATTATACAGCTGTGCTGTACACCTGCCTACTAATATAGTGGCAGTTTGTTAGTCCTGTGTCTGTTATTATCACTGATTCAAGACACTGTCCTATATGATATAGAAGAGTGAGATATTTATACATTTGGCAAATATTTTATTCATAACAATTTGCACTGTATTTAGCTTATACATATTATCAGTTCATGCATTTCCTTTTACCTTTAGGTTAAGAATAAAATTAGAAAATTAATCTATATAATTATTTATGCATAACTGGTAGTATTTGTTGTACTGCCTCTTAATTTATTCTGTATTTAAGTATAAGAATATTTCCATAGTAAATGTCCAGAGATTATTAATGTAGTGTTATAATAATAATAATAATAATAATAATTTCAATAAGGAAAATTTGGAGGGAATAACTGTGAAAGTCTTTCATGTATGTACATTATGTATGCATGTATGTATTTGTTTGTTTGTTTATTCAGTCAAAGAATGATGTTATGTTATGTAATTCAGTTATGATGACAGTTAACACTAAGCCTTTTTGTTAAGAAAAAATATTAAATAAAATAAATTACCCTCAATCTAAAGAGAGGGGAAAATGTTATTTAAATCGCATTATAGAATTAACACAATTTAAGATTTTATTGTAACAAGAATTTTTATATGTCATAGTAGTATTTAGAGTACTGCCTTTTAACCTTATTAAAATCAATCAATCAATCAAATTAAATTTCAAGAAATATCATTATTGACATAGTGGCTATTATTAAACACGTTCTAAAAAAAGGCAGAATGTGAAATAGTAATTTCAAGCTTAAATTTGTGTAATTATCTTAAAAAATGACATATAGAATTTTTTTTTTATGTTTTTCTTTTAATTTGTGGGAGAAATACTGTGTAGAAGATTCACCCATTTATGTTCTGTTTTAAAAACCTGATGAACTGACACTTTAGAAATCCAAGCTGGAATCCACTTACAATGTTTCAACACTTAAAGGTGCTTAAAAACAGAAATACAGTCTAAGAAGCATTTATAAGAAAAAAGTAAGAGCGAGACAGTCAGTGCAAGCGAGTGGGATTGTGTGAGATGTGTAGAGGTTTATAGGAGGAGACATATAGCCTCTGGGTGATTTGTTTAACTTTGAAAGGTTCTTTGGTTTGTGCTAAATTTGCTGCAAGCTACACGGTAGCAGATCATCTAACTCTTTTCCCAAGTGGCACCAGCTAACAGCGCCTGGTTCCTGTGCGTGGGTAAGGAAGTGAGATCCCCATGAGGGAGCAGACGACAGCTCTCGTTTGGTTAACGCCGACCGCGAGTCGCACTAAACAAATGGAAAAAAACACATGCTCAAATACACTCTCAGTGCAGTTGTATTTACAGTTGTTTGGCAAATTGTCACAGTGAAATCAATAAGAATCCGTGTGACAGGAATGCTGTGTGAAGGTGATTCACTGCCCTCCTAGCAAATTCCTGATTGTGTGGATTTGTATTGAAATGGCTGGATTGGTTAAACAAAAATTTGCTGAGCGACAGTAAACGTACATTATGTACATCATGTGCAAAAGGTTACATTGTTTTTATTTATAATTTTTTTTTTGTTTGTTTGTTTGTTTTCAATAAGGACTGATAGTGGACCGGAAAACCCATTGAGACCAGCCAAGGGCGTCTAAAAGGTTAGGAGATGCATTATTTTATGCACACACACACACACACACACATATATATATATATATATATATATAGTAAGGCTGTAAGTCGATTATGATTTTTAATCTACTTAATTACCTGATGTTTTGATTAATTAATCACAAAATAAATTTGACTGAAAATACTTACAAAAGATAATTTGGAGCTTTTTTGTGTTAAATAAGAACATATCAAGTAGATATTACAAATTGTATCTTTAGAAATAGATATTGGTTTGATTCAACATAAAATGAATTACACATATACATTTAGGCTACATTGGCCTAACATAAACTATGGAACATAAAAGAAGATAATTTGAGAAATATCTCAGTATTTTTTGTTCATGCAGTGATAGTCATTGGAAACCAAAACAGCTTTGTTATCAACAGTCTACAAAATATCTTATTTTTTTGTTCCACAAAAGTAGGGTTTGAATTGACATGAGGATGAGTAAACGGTAACAGAATAGAATTGTTTGGGGAGGGGGTGAACAATCCCGTTAATGTTTATCATATGTTGTTGTTTTTTTTTTTTTTAAATGATACTCTACATTAAAGAAACTAAATCTGCCAGCAGGTTCTGATAAATGCCTTAAGGATTCGTTCAAACAGCTGATTCATTCAGGAATGAAGTAAACGTCTCTCTTTATGAATGGGCTTTTGAATCATTGGTTCACATGATACGATGTTTCTAAATGGCGTTAAAGGGGTCAGCTGATTAGGGTTCGGTGAGTTTCTTTGATATGGAAGCAGTCCAGCCAAATGTACCTGTTGAAGCTGTTGTAGCTGTAGCTTCATCTGTTTTTGATGAAGTAGAGCCGTGAAGGAGAGGAGCAGGGGCTGTGATTGTCAGTGGAGGCAGCCTCAAGCTTGGGTCAGCTCCAGGAGTGGAAGCGGAAGAAAGGTGGGTGGTGGCAGGCGTCGGGCCCTAGCATCAAACTAGCGTCTGCTATGGGAGCTGGAGGCCACTGAAAAGGTGAAAGGGGTAAGAAGTAGCAGGAGGAAAGTCTGAGATGTGAGGGACTGTGTTGCAAGCAGAGGCACCTTCACATTTGGGATGGCTCCAGGATTAGATGAAAGAAGGGGAAAAAGAGGGGCAATGGCGGGCGCTGGGGCATGTGCAATTAGTGGAGGCATGCTAACGCTCCGCTAGCGGAAAACTCATGAAAGACTGACATGGAAGAAAAGAACTGTTAAATAAAGTTGTTATTTTTGTTTTTGTTGTGCACCAAAAGTATTCCCGTAGCTTCATAAAATTATGGTTGAACCACTGATGTCACATGGACTATTTAATCGATGTCCTTACTACATTTCTGGTCCATGAACGTGATAGTTCTGTTGCTGTCTATGCAGGGTCAGAAAACTCTAAGATTTTATTAAAATATATCTTAATTTGTGTTTTGAAGATGAACGAAGGTCTTATGGATTTGGAAGGACCTGAGGGTGAGTATTTAATAACAGAATGGGTGAACTATCCCTTTAAGTTTTTCAGCTAAAAATGTCCCAATGTCAATTGTCAATAGTATAGAGATGTTTGAAGCACAACTCACATAGAAGTCACTTTTTTACAGCAAGCAGCTTTCTCTTGTTCAACACGGCAAATTCAACATGTCCATCTTAAACTGTTGCATAGGGTAATAAAATTTCAAATCACGTGTATTCCCATTGAAATGATTGGATTTCACAGAGCAACAGTATGCCTGCACCTTTACACTATGGAATTTATCCACTTAGGTGTTTCAAAGACATTGCATTGGCTAATCTCAGTCATGAATCTGACTGTTAAAAGAGTGAAATGGTGTTAACAAGAGGGGAAGAAATCAGTGGAGTAAAGCAGGCAGGTAAATGTGACAGCGATTATGCTTATGTGGAGATGCTGCAGTTTTAAGGAGTCCAAATCTCTACCTGTCAGTCTGCACAGCTGGAGGGTGTACCCTCCCAGGGGCTGATGGGAAAAAATGCAGATAGGCCGCCATCCTCTTGGATAATCCAGACTGAGCACTAATCTGCAGAAGTGTGCTACAAATCACCTGGGTGCACTTCTCCACGTCATTGTAAGTTTTGAGGTAGCAGCGGAGGGGAAAAGAACGTATAGAAAAAGCTAATCTTACGAAAGAAAAGTAAGATATGAGAAAACGCATGTCTCACTCTGAGTCGACAGATGCAAGGATTTCTCTTTTATCCTCATGCTGAATCATTACACCTGTCGGCCAGCGCTGATGGTACGCTTGAATAAGTGGCCAACTCTGAAAACACCATATTTTGTAAAGCCTGGGCAGGTTGTTTCATTTGAAGAGCACTGAAGTGTAGATTTGAAGCTTTATATTAACCCCTATGAAATCAAAGGCACAGACTATGCCATTTCACTAACACTCCCAATTTGAAACGAGCAGCACCTCCATTCATAATTTAGCTGCCCACTGCTGTGATCCGTCGTATGAACCGGCCCCAGAGCTCTTCAGTCATATTTCAATGTAATGCATTTTGACAAGTAAATTGCTTGCCTTTTTGCTGATAGCGTCGTACATAAATAATTAATACTTAGTAATAGCTAGAGGAATAATACACACCATAGACTGATGCAAATGACATACTTATAATTGACAATGTTTCGATTTATGGGTAAAACTTTATTTAGTGAAAATCGTCATGGATGAGTCAACCTTTTTGTTTGTTTTCATTTCATAACAAAATGTTCTTTAGAAAGTGAATTACCTGTTACCTGCTGGAATTTAGGGTTATAACGGATGAGTTAATCATTATTCAATTCAAGCTGGTTCAGATGGACTACACTGCTGTAAAAATAAACATTTCTAGTCATAAGTGTAATGTTTGCATTTGTCAGGTGTTTTTAACATTTCAAAGCGATTTACAGTGTATTCAGGATATTTACTTATCCATGAATTTAGAGTTTTTGAAAGAAGTATCGTATGCTCAGCAATAAATGTATTTGATTGGAAATAAAGTAATTTTAGTAATAAAAAACAGTTATTTTGTTAAGATTTAAAATAATTGTTTTCTGTTTTAATCTATTTTAAATTGTTCAGCATCAAGAATCAATTAATTTATATATATATATATATATATACTGTATATATATATAATTATTTTTTTATTATTTATATTATCAATGCTGAAAATAGTAAATTATTTTGTAGAAACTGCAATTTTTTTTTACATTTGTTTTTTTGCATTTATTTGAAGTAATATAAAAATAATAATTTGTTACATTTTAAAAAATAGTTACATTATAAATGTATTTACTGTATTATCACATTTGATCAATTTAAAGAATACTTCCTGATTGCTGAATATTAAATAAAAAAAAGAATAAAAAAGGTATTACATTAAAAGGTATTAAACATTAAAAATGTATAATTGTACTCAATTCAAGAAATTCAGGCATTTATAAAGTAAATATTTTTTATGGAAAGTAATTTTCAAAAATAAATAAATAAATACTGTAAATAAATAAATGTCAAATGTATAAAATGAAAAATATCATTTAAAATCGATTTAACTTTATTATGATGATAATAAAGGTGTTTAGTGTTGTGGGCAGCTGGCCTACTAAACCTTCCTTTGCACCAGCTTAGCCAAGGTTGTAGACAAAGTTAAACAGTTTGACAACGTTTTTTAAAGGTTCAGGGCCGTTCACACCGAGTTAAATTTTCTGCTAATTGTCTGACAACTAAGTGGAACACGGTCAGTGAAGCTTGTGTTCTGGCTCATGAAACAGTTTGATCCTTGAGGATGAAACACTACTCAACAGCAGTTAGCAATACTGGATTGAATGAGCCACAGAAACTGATTCTAGAAGAGAAAGAGTGAATTATACAGGGTCTACAAGTCTGTGTATCAGAATGATAATGCATTGTATGCCACTCTCTACAACATTAGACATGTAATGGCAATTGATATCATTAGCCTTTGCCTTCAATACTTTATCAAACAGCTAATAATGTATTGCTAATGTTACAAATTTCAGACCGCTAATGAAATGAAAAGACCCAGCCCACAATTTGACAGGATTGGTTGTATATTTCAAACACCAAAATGCTTAGCAATGGTGTTGACTTTTACCAGACTTTTAACAATGTCAAAGTGGTCATCAGATGCCCATTTTTCACAATTTGATATGATTCTTTAGGGTTTTAATGAAAAGTCTGTAATATAGTTTGGTTATAATTTCTCAATGGTAGTGTAAAACAACACCTTTTTTACCGTGTCAAAAACAGCTCTTTTCTCATTTTGTAGCATTTTTCTTTAAATGTTAATGAGCTCCAGTGTCGGCTCTTCGGGGGATGCAGGGGAGACACAGCGGTGAGCTCTCGAGCCTCCATTGTTAAAAAATTAGCCAATCAGCATTGAGTGTTCACTTTCAACGCTGAGGAGTGTTGAGAAAAGGAACATCATTGAGGAGGCTAGCCTCCCTTCTGGTATATCAACCAATCATCATAGAGACATAAATTACGTGCTATTAATTTGAACGTCTCCCGTAGTGGCTCGGCTGATCATTTACCAAGTATTTATGATGAGTAGTCAAATATTGAATATTTGATCGCCAACAGCTGTCATTCAAACAGTATATATAATGTAACAAATTAAAAATAAAGGGAGCTAGAACTATAGGCTACAGAAGAAGGCCTAATTGAAAAGCCCAACAGGCAGCTCTCTTTTACCACAGACTTTTAAGAAGGGATGGATGTTTGTTTCAAGTGATAGGACAGGTAAGTGAATATATATTATATTGCTGTATGTGTGTCATTTTCTGTACGTTTTCTGAGTAAAAGCCACCAAAAAGCCATTTTAAAGTGGTTAAGCAAATAATAATAATAACAATCAGCAGGGATCCCCAGACCAATTCAATTAGTGTGCCTCCTCTATTTTAAAACCCTCTCTTTCAAGCTGCTCTCTGAGGGACTATTTACTTTAGCCGCATTCATCGTGAAACTTGCTAATTAGCACATTATTAGGAAAGACAATTTGCTAAGATTCATTAACTCACGTTAATCTGTAGGTGAAGATGGACCATGAATGATTGGAGCAAAGATAGACGCATTTATGTATGTCAGGGGTGCATTCCCTTCAAAAACAAATGTAATCCAATGCGTCTTCAGCGACTCTGATGTCAGGAGTAAATTATCACTGCTATGTTCATTATTACATCCAACAACAAAACCCCTTGATCGCTTAAGAGTCATTCTTGACTACATCTGCTCCAGTGGTGAAACAATGGTGGACTGATGACAGTTACTCAGGGGCGGAGCTAATGTAAGACGCTAGTCCAGTCTGTGCTGAAACGCTACTGTCAATCAAACTACCAAGGGAGGGGCATCTGAGATCGACTCGATTTGAGAAAGGGGTAAAGATTTTAGTAGATTAAAAAATAAAAATAAATCATCATAGGGTGGTTGTGTACACACACTGCCAACACACATTTCAGTTCAAACAGCTTTTAAAAGTGCATGTAGCATCTCATGACCCCTTTAAAGATTTGATTGAACTTAAACATTCATAGAAAGTGTTTAGTCTGTGACCTCTGTGTCTTTACCCATTCTATTATTTACCAAGTGGAGTGACCTACACCGATAGCACTCCTGGGAATGACAAAAGCAAGCTCATGTGCCCTCCACACACCGCAGAAAAGGGAAAAACACAGTGGACAGTGATTGAAAAGGGTTTTGTATTTCTTGGCTGGAACAGCTTGTTGTCTCAGACTGACAGATGACAAGACGTTCCTGGGTGCTGACGAGGTAACGATGATTGCGGCAGGAATAATGAAGGGCATGCTGACAGCAAGCGTGATTACATTTAGATCTCTATCTCCCCTGCCAATAAACCAACACGGCTGCTCCTTTACCTGCTGGGATTAATTAAATCAAAGATAAAGATAATAAAGGTAATTGCAACTGCCGTCATCATGGTTCATAGTCGGATTCATGCTCCTGCTGTTTACACATACACACACACACACACACACACACACACGCACACACACACACTCACAGGAGTGAAGGCAGCCACAGGAACACACACATTGAGTGTTTCTTCAACTATAGATATACTGTTGAGCTGGACAAATTGAATCTCTATTTTTTGTTACGTGAATGGTCACATTAAAACTGCCATGCAAGATTGATTCATTCACTGATTGATTTATTTATTGATTGGTTTTACAAAAGGTACCAACATATATAATATAGAGAGCTTCCCAGAAGTTCCCATAACAAATTCAATAAAGCTTATTGTTCACTTTTACATGTCATTTATTTTAATTGACTATTGTGGACAGAATATGACAGGTGTTACATTGAATCTAAAATTATATAATTTCCACTAAAACTATTAATTTTGTCCAATTATGAAAGAGTCTATAAACAGTCTATTTTGAAGTTTATTTGGCTTTTATATTGTTATTTGTGTATAATTATAAATAAATTAGGAAAATGCATTTTAAAATAGTTTCGATGAAGTGTAGCACATAACACCACAAGACTTTAATTGTCAGGAAAATGTTGCATTAAAAATAAAGTTTCTAAAACAGGCTTATAAGGATATAAGATGTAATTTTATTTCTTTCTCTTTTGATTTTGGTGTAGAATATGAGCTGGACATGTTTCCATGAGATCCACACATAAAATGCATTATATTCAGATCAGTGTTCATTATGGACTGTTAGACTAGATAAAGAACTCCGTGCACAGTGCAGTGTTTCATCCCTGAGCCATCATCCTCCGAATCTCAAGACTTCTGACTCCGCATCAAAGCCTTTTGTTATGAAAGAGGTGGAAAATTGCAGAGCATCATCCGATATGAAACAGGAAAGGATATCATCCCTGTGATCTTCAGCCCACGGAGACCCACAGCTATAAACTGCATAATGATCATATTATAGGCGTCATAAAGCTCTGTTTTTGTAGTCCCACAAAGCTCGTTAGAGAGCGATATCAAACTTAAAGCATTACCCTTGAATAACTTTGGCTTCAGAACTTCATTTCTTTATTCTCCGTCTCTCTCACATCTTCGTTGTAGCTGCCAGCTATTGGAATGATTCTTTAATGTGAACATTTTCATCCATTACTTCTCTTTATACGCTCTCAATATAAAACGTTTAATGCAAAAAATAACTTTGAATGTTAATCGAACAAACGTATAAATGAGGCCTAGGGGTATTGTGGTTCTTTGTTCACTGGATAGTTTCTTTTGCTTTTTGTGTTCATTAACCTTTTTCCGTCAGGTTTCCCTTTCATACAAAGTTGGTTACACATTCTGTTCAGTTCTGTTCAGTGTCGGGGGTAATGCGTTAAGAGTAACATGGTTAAATAATCAGATTACTTTTTCAAGTACTTAGTAAAGTAATGCATTACTTTTACAAGTTACTTCTTCAAATAATTAATGCAAGTTACTTTGTTTGACAGTGGCTATTTTTGGCTTTTACTTAAATAAATAGAAGAGACGAAGGATTATAAATATATTTCATTTAAATACATCTATTTTCTGTTTGTATTTGGTGTTTTTTTTTTTAATATATGCTCAGGCCCAATGTCAATTATAATTTATTAATGTATTCAGCTAATAAATGTAGCTGAAGTGTTAATTGTAGATCTAACATAAAAATGCATTGCTGTGTTGGCAAAACACAGTTTGAGATTTTTTTTTTGTTTGTTTGTTTTGTTTTTTTCATTTTTAGCCTAGGAGAAACAATCGAGATATTAAAGCGGTCTCATTTGTGATATTTCTAGTGTGTGTCAGATAATCCCCATCAGTGGACCGGGCAGCGGTGGGCTTGAGTGTCTGCTTGTATTGAGATTACTCTCTAATGACACTTGAAGTCCCTCTCCATGAGGCATGATGAAAACAAACTCTGATCGGAACCCGCCGATGGTGTTTTTCAGGAAATCAGCTGCTGTGTTCGATAAACTGAGGTGTTGCTTGTAAGTTATGAGATCTGAAAACTAAAACTGGTCAATGTACTGTTGTCAATTCCCTGGTGGTTTACTTGGCATTTGTTAAGAAAGTTTTGGCCATATGGGGGATTTACGTGCGCATAGATAGGCTTCCCATTGTTTTCATTAGCTTAAAGACCATATGGGTTTTGACACATTAGCAGATACTTGATGGCCAACGCATTAGTGTGAAAAACACAGAGGTGAGGACGAATGAGAGAAAAATTATTGTGAACATGTAACAGTCTTTACTTGTACACTCATATTGTATTAGTTTATGAGATCATCTCTGAAGCTCTTGAGAGATTGCTGGAGACTTGAGTAGCAGTCTGCATTTGCTGTACAGTACATTTATTTTCATTGCTGTCTATGAGAAACACTTCAGATATTTATAGACGTGTCATTTGTGATTTGTCTTATGGTAATGAGCAGACATGAAGCTTCTTGAATGTTCTTTCACATTTCACTTTATGCATGCCAGATGCATGTCATTAATAGTACATTGATTGGATATTGTAATGATCTGAACATGTCTAATTAAAAGTGTATGTATAAACAAACAAACAAATAAATAAAAAGGCATATGAATTAAAAGCTGCCAAAAACTGCTTTGTAAGTTGTATTTTTAAATGGCATTATTATTATTATTATTATTATTATTATTATTATTATTATTATTATTATTATTATTATTATTATCATTATTATTATTATTATTATTATTATTATCTACCAATTTTTTGCCATTTTAGTTTATGAAAAATAACACTTATTTAATAATATTAATAATAATAATAATAGATAATTTTAGTAGAAGTATAGTAGTATGCGTAGAAGTAGAAAGTATGATCCTCTGTACTAATAACAATAATAATAATAATAATTTTCAATACATTTTGTTTTCTCCAGCCACTGTAGTTTAAGTATGTAACTTCAATAATACTAATAATGAAAATAAAATGTATTTTTATTATTATTCCTTTTTTTCCAGCCATTGTAGTTTAAGAAAAAACACAACTTAATTATATAATAATAATAATAATAATAATAATACAGTTTTAGTAGTTGTATTAATACTAGTAGAAATTATGATCTGCTGTTTTATTATTATTATTGCTAATAATTATATTAATAATATTATAATAATAATAATTTGTATATGTTTTGTTTTCTCCAGTCACTGTGGTTTATTAAATATGCAACTTTAATAATACTAATAATGATAATAAAATGTATTATTGTTTTTGTTGTTGTTGTTGTTGTTGATATTACTGTTACCCTTTTCAACCATTGTAGTTTATGAAAAACGCAACTTAATTATATAATAATAATCATAATAATAACATTTTTGTAGTATAGTATTAGTAATAATAATACTATGTTTAATTTATATAGCTCCTTTCCCAAGCTCATGGACACTGTACAAAAGCAGTAACACAATAGACAGTTGAGTCACATAATCATAAACAGTCATTTCACAGTCAACTAATCAATTAATCAAATAAGTGGACAGCAGACATTTGCCCAGTCCAGAGATAGCCATGATTCCAGTTGCATATCATGGTATAATTATATACTGGAAACAGATATCCATAACCTAGTATAGGTAACAACAGTAAAAGGATAGTGTCAAAGAGTAGTAAATGCAACAACAATACACAGAACGAAAATACTCTACTCGGCTTGTAGTACAGGATAAGCAGAGTGTCTAAAGAACATGTTATGACTGATAGTATTGAGTGAAAAAGTAGGTTTTGTGTTGTGATTTAAATACAGACAGTGAGGTTATCATAGTAGTATTGTAGTAGTAGTAGTAGTAGTAGTAGTAGATTTAGTAGAGATATTATTATTATTATTATTATTATTATTATTATTATTATTATTATTATTATTATTATTATTATTTATAATGTTTAATAATTATAAATAATATTTTTTCAGCATTTTTCATTTAATAAATACGTAAAAACTTCATATCTTAGCTTAAGATCGCATAAACAGCGATCACATTATAAGTATGCAAGAATTGTTCCCACAGATTAAACAACAGAGAATGAAACATCATGGTCATTTTAAGCCATACGCACACGAGCACTGAGATGTGTCATTAAATATGCAAGTCACTTCTTATTTTACTTTTAGGTTGCACAGTTGCTAGAGTGGCGTCTGGCTCTAAAAATGGCAGCTCGCTGTGGTGAGAACATTTTGACATTTAAGCCGATGTATAATCGGACAGGATGTCTAACCGGCATGATCAATGGTGTGATCAAACGTGATTAAGTGGCATGATCTGCTTTTGTCAGATGAACCTCTGAAAGGTAGCTGTTATGGCAAGCATTCACATTCAAGAGCATTTTATTGCGAAAACAATGTTTTCTCATTTCTAAGATATCACCCATACTATTTAAAATCTCTTAATGACAAATGGCTAAATAAATAAATTAATAATGGGAAGTAAAACCTTTCCCGAATTAGAAAGTCCAGCTTTAAAGGGTCACTGGTGTCCAGATCTTTAGAGACCTCTGGCACTGAACACAACATATTTCAAGGTGTCAGGGAGGCCAGTGAGCCAGTTCTCCTGTGTAAGCACTACCGTCGAGAAGAGCCAAAGAGGCCAAAAGATTTCTGGGATGCTGACTCAGAGCATTCGGCCTTAAGAGTCTTAGCTCAGAAAGTGCATCTGAGGAAATACCAGTGTCCTACTTTAAATTCTGTGTGTTTTTATTACATGAACCAACTGATGGGCATATAGAATGCAGCTCCTCTTTGCAAATCACAAAAATAGTATATATTTTTTAATGCATTTGAAACTATATACATACATATATATGAATCACACACACACAAATAAACTGTTAATATAGATTTTTAAATATATTCACAGAAATACATTTATGTAACTTTAGTCAAATTGTCTACATTTTTTTGTATGTTGTAAATCTGTTGTTGTCCATCAGGCGAGCTGTTTATTAGATGAGTAATGGAAACTCTATCTCTGTGTGTGTTGAGTGATTTTTTTTCCATGCTTTAGGTTGCATTGTAGTCCCCAGTGTAAAGGACTGGAGAAGATGGGCACATCTCTTAATCACAGAGCGGTAGCCATACAGAGGCTGCAGGAACACAGACTCATTATGAACAAACCCTTGTGTTCACCGGGACCAGATCAGTCTCTCCACCTCCAGAACCCAGGAGGATTCAGCAAACACCTGACTTAATCCCTGAGCTGGATCAGTGGCCGGACCAGCTGAAGCCCTTTAGCTAATGAGGCGCCACAGAGACACCCTCACACTTAGGATCAGTAAGTACACTAAATCAAAGAGGAGGTAGATGATGGACAGAGACAGAGATGGAAAGGGCACATTTGTTTCTTTTGCAAATTGATCAGTGGATCGGGTGTGTTTGCAGAAGACCAGTCTACCTAAGACCAGTCTACCTAAAATCTAATTTATAAATTTACCTTTGTGTCAGCAAACATGCCAGCAACACAGAAGTAATTATGCAAAACAGCAGTTTTATTGACAGATGGGCTGTGGCAATGAGAAGCAAAGATCAGAAGAAGAGTAATATGCAGATGTAAATGTTTCAGTTCTCTTAGCTGATGGTAACAGAAGATGGCCTCTTGCATGTGATCTGGAGGATCGGTGGAGAATGGGAGCGGTGGAGCAAAGAATCATCTAATGGTGAGTAAACACAGGTAAGTAACAAGGTAAGTAGTCAGGCTTAGTTTGGTAATGCAAACTGTACAACAGATGATGAGGCAGTGGGGATGAGTGCAGTGAATTAGGGAGCCTAATAAGCTGAGACAGGTGTGGGCAATCATAATTTGGGTGATTGGTTAGTCCGGCTTGGTGGGTCCTGGTGCAGAGGGAGAGAAGGGTTTAACGAGGGAAATGTAAAAGGTGGGATGAATACGATACTGTCTGGGGAGCTCGAGTAGGTAGGTGATCTTGTTGATCTGCCTCTGAATGGTGAAGGGAACAATGTAGCGGGGACTCAGCTTCTTGCAAGGCAGGTGAAGACGCAGATCCCTGGTGGACAACCAGTCCCATACTCTATTGCTTGCTCAGAACCAGTAGTCAACAGCTGGAAACTCCAAAGGCTCTTCAGTCCAGGGGAAGAGCAGGGGCTGGAAGCTGAGCATGCACTGAAATGGGGTCAAATTGGTACTATTTACTTGAGGGAATTTTGGACATACTCGGCCAAAGGTGGAAAGAGGCTCTAGCTATGCTGATCTTTGTGGCAGTATGACTGGATGTACTGTCCAAGCTCTTGGATCTAGCGCTCAGTCTGGTCATTTGTTTGGGGATGATATCCAGAGGACAAGCTGACTTTAACTCAGTTGAGCTTGACAAATGGCTTCCAGATGTGGGAGATGAACTAGGGACTCCGGTCCGGGATGATCTCCTCTGGAAGTTCGAAGTTTTGGAAGACATGGCAGAAGAAACATTGCGGTCCCTAAGGCTGTAGGGAGACTGTCACAGGGATGAAATTCCATGCTTTAGAGAATCGGTCCATTGCTACAAGAATACATGTGTGGCCCTCTGATTTGGGGAGATCAGTGAAAAAATCTACACCAATTTGTGACCAGGGCCTCCATGGCATGGGCAGTGGGACCAACTTGCCCGCCAGGAGTTGACGAGGAGATTTAGTCATGGCACAGACTGAGCAGCTGCGGACGTACTGGATGACAAGCTTCACTTTGTCAGACAGGTGCTTGTAGTAGTTCGCGGGAGGAAAGGAAGAGGACAAATGGGTCGGCTGGACTGCTGACGTATTTATTAACTCAAAAAAATAGCTTAAACTTTATAAACACCAAATGGTGACTTTTACTCTGACATCAACACAGACACGTTCGCACAACACTTCCGGTTTACTCGTTCCGGTTTCGGTTTCCAGTTCCCGTCAGCAGTCCGTCTCTCTCTCGACTGCTTCTGTCTCTCCTGGGGTTTTTATACTCTCCCCGCGCCAATTACTGAAACGAGAAACAGGTGCTGATAGTTTTTGCCCAAACCACTCACTTACCGCTCGTCTCCTGATTCTCTCTCCCGCTGCAGACTTCGCTAAACCACGCCCCCCCCGCCACATACCACCACCGTCCCATTTCTGGAGAGGAAGTCGGCGACCGCCATCTGAACACCCGGCCTGTGGATCACCTTGAACTTAAAAGGCTGAAGAGCTAGATACCAACGAGTGATCCGCGCGTTGGGATCCTTCATGCGGTGGAGCCACTGCAGCAGAGCGTGGTCCGAACAGAGGGTGAACTCCCGTCCCAGGAGATAATAGCGGAGGGTGAGGACGGCCCACCTGATGGCAAGGCACTCTTTCTCTATGGTGCTGTACTTAGCCTCTCTCTTCGAGAGCTTCCGGCTGATGTACAGCACCGGCCGTTCCTGCCCCTCTATCTCCTGGGACAGGACTGCCCCCTGTCTGACGCATCTGTCTGCAACAGAAAAGGGAGAGAAAAATCAGGAGAGTGTAACAACGGCCCGCCAGAGCAGCCTTGACCTGGGTAAAGGCCTGCTGCCACGGCTCCGTCCACTGGACCGTATCTGGCACCTTCTTTTTAGTAAGGTCAGTCAAAGGGCTGGTGAGGTCCGAATAATAAGGAATAAACCGTCTATAATATCCCGCCAGCCCCAAGAACTGCCTTACCTCCTTTTTGGTCTTGGGACGTGGGCAGGTCACAATAGTGGCTGTCTTATCAATTTGGGGACGCACCTGTCCATGCCCCAAGTGGAAGCCCAGATACCTTACTTCCACACGCCCAATCGCACACTTCTTTGGGTTGGCCGTGAGCCCCGCTACCCTCAGCGACCTCAGGACAGCCCTCAGATGCTGCATATGCCGCTGCCAATCATTACTAAATATAATGATATCATCCAGGTAGGCAGCCGCATATGCAGGATGGGGCCGCAGAATCTTATCCATGAGGCGCTGAAAGGTAGCTGGTGCCCCGAACAAGCCAAACGGAAGGGTAACAAACTGGTGTAATCCAAACGGCGTTGTGAAAGCTGTCTTTTCTCTGGATAATGGAGACAAGGGGATCTGCCAATAGTCCTTTGTTAAGTCCAATGTCAAATAAAAACGAGCTGTGCCTAGCCGATCAAGCAACTCGTCAACCCGCGGCATTGGATACGCGTCGAATTTCGACACAGCATTCACCTTGCGGTAATCCACACAGAACCGGACTGAGCCGTCCGTTTTCGGAACTAAAACTATCGGGCTCGCCCAGTTACTATTGGATTCTTCTATTACCCCCATGTCAAGCATAGCGCCTAATTCAGCCTGAACTACTGTTTTCTTGTGCTCAGGTAAGCGATAGGGCCGGCTGCGAACTACCACGCCTGGCTCGGTCTCGGTATGGTGCTGAATCAGGTTAGTACGGCCCGGTAGGGGCGAGAAGACGTCGGCGAACTCTGCCTGTAATTTCGTTAAATCAGTGAGTTGGGACGGCGAGAGGTGATCTCCACCTGGAGCCAGGGCAAGGGATTGTGGTTTGATATTCGCCTCTGGTCCGAGATCATCCTCCCCCCCAATCACCGTTGCCAACATCACTGATTCCGCCTCATTCCATTTTTTTAGGAGGTTGAGGTGATAGATCTGACGGGACCCATTCCTATCGGACCGTATTACCTCATAATCGAGATCTCTGACTTGTCGTGCGACCTCAAATGGTCCCTGCCACTTAGCCATTAATTTAGAGCTCGACGTTGGGATTAATACAAGTACTTTCTCTCCCGGTGCAAATTTGCGTAATCTAGTTCCCCTGTTATACAGCTGGCTCTGGCGGTCCTGGGCTTGTAACAAACTCTCCATTGACAGCCGCCCCAACGTGTGGAGTTTTGATCTCAAGTCCAGCACATACTGAATTTCGTTTTTGCCCTGAGATGGTCCCTCCTCCCAAGTTTCTCTCAGTACATCCAGCACCCCTCGGGGCTGGCGTCCATAGAGAAGCTCAAAGGGGGAAAACCCCGTGGAGGCTTGTGGGACCTCTCGCACAGCGAATAACAAGTGCTCTAGCCACCTATCCCAATTTTTGGCGTCTTCATGAACGAACTTACGGATCATGGATCACCGTTTGACTAGGACGTCGGTTTGTGGGTGATAGACGCTAGTTCGAATCGATTTAATGCCCAACAATCCGTACAGTTCGCGTAGCGTACGTGACATAAACTCCGTGCCCTGATCGGTGAGGATTTCTTTTGGAACCCCCACCCGGGAGATAAGACAAAACAGGGCATCCGCAACACTTTTAGCGGAAATGTTGCGGAGGGCCACTGCTTCAGGATATCGTGTTGCATAATCAACTATGACTAATGCAAAGCGATGTCCTTGTGCCGATCGCTCTAAAGGCCCGATGAGGTCCATACCAATTCTCTCGAAGGGGACCTGCATTAAGGGAAGAGGGCGGCCGGTGGGTTCACCAACTGACATTCCGGACAAGACGCGCACCACCTGCGCACGTTGTCATGAATGCTCTGCCAAAAGAAACGGGTCTGCATGTCCCAAATGGCCTGCCATAGGATTAGAATGAGCCGCATGGAAAAGCATTTCACTGCGGCTCTTCGGAATTAACAATTGGGTTGTATTCACTTTTGTCCGAGCGTCTTGAGTCACTCGATACAACCGGTCTTTTAAAATGGCAAAATACGGATAGGTGAGCGGAAGGGCAGGTTGGAGAGGCTGACCATCGATGGAGCAGACCTGTTGAAACGCATGTTTTAATGTCTCATCCTGAGACTGCTCCAGAGGAAAGTCATCACGCTCCGAGAGAATCAGTCTCCCGATTTCGTTCGGTTCCTCTGAAGCAGAACCCAGCGGTCCTGGCTCAGTTTCTCCCACCTGTACCCGCGTGGTCTCCTTCCGTGCCTTATTTCCCCAAGAGGCATCCGCACATAACGACCCCAATAAAACGGTAAACGCGGGCCAATTCGTTCCCAAAATTATTGGATGCCGGAGGTGGGGACTAACCGCCACCTCTACACTATGCTTTTGTCCCCGGAATTGAATAATAATTGGGACAACCGGATACTCCACCACATCCCCGTGTACGCACCGCACCTTAACCACGCGGCTTGTATCCAATGCCCCCGATTGAATCAGGCTTTGATGGATTGAGGTTTGGTTACATCCTGAATCCACCAAGGCCAGATATGTACCCCCCTTGATACTGACCCCTGGGCACGCCGCCATGTGGTCCTCCGCCAGACGGATGGCCGAATCCAGCGACGTCTTCTTGGGTAGCCGAGCGATGAACTGCTCCAGCACCACCAGGTCGATGACATGCTCCACGTCACTTCCCTCGGCCAGTAGCCACTTGCGGAAGGAGTCCCGGAGCTGTTGGGCCATCGCGAAGGGCCGACCGGCTTCGCCCAAGTCCAGGGACCGGAAGCACTGGCGATGTTGCTCGGGCGACCGGCCGACCCGCTGGATAATGGCCCTCTTCAGGTCGTCGAAGACCAGGAGGTTCGCCACCGGAAGTTGTTGCGCGGCCACCTGGGCTTCGCCGGAGAGCAGGGTGATGAGGCGCACCGGCCACTGCTCGCGGGGCCACCCGCACGCCTCCGCCGACTTCTGGAAGAGCTCCAGAAACGCCTCCGGATCGTCCTGGGGCCCCATCTTGTGCAACGGCAGGTGCATGGGCGCGGCAGGCAGCCCGGCGGCCTCGGCGTGAACCTCCCGATCGATCCAGCTCCGGAACCTCTCGCAGTCCTCCTGCTGGGCCTGGACGATGGCTTGGAAGCGCTTCTCCTGGTCGGTCCTCAAGTCCAGCAGGGCCTGGTGTTGTTTGCGAGGGAGGCGATGATGTCCGCAAGCGGCGTGGAGGACGGGCTTTGCATGGCGGCGGCGGCGGCCCTTCTTCCTCCCGGGTTTAGGCACCAGTGTAGTAGTTCGTGGGAGGAAAGGAAGAGGACAAAGGGGTCGGCTGGACTGCTGACGTATTTATTAACTCAAAAAAATAGCTTAAACATTATAAACACCAAATGGTGACTTTTACTCTGACATCAACACAGACACGTTCCGGTTTACTCGTTCCGGTTTCGGTTTCCAGTTCCCGTCAACAGTCCGTCTCTCTCTCGACTGCTTCTGTCTCTCCTGGCGTTTTATACTCTCTCTGCGCCAATTACTGAAACGACAAACAGGTGCTGATAGTTTTTGCCCAAACCACTCACTTACCGCTCGTCTCCTGATTCTCTCTCCCGCTGCAGACTTCGCTAAACCACGCCCCCCACCCCCCCCCCGCCACAGTGCTATTTAAGTAATTTCTTGATTCAACATGTCTGTGTCACCCCCCTGAACTCATTATATTGTGTTTTCCCTCCACATGTGTTCTGTGTCCCTGGCATGATACGGATTTATTATTTTGCACTCCTGACATAAATTACTAAATAACTGTCACTGCAACAATGTTTTATCAAAACATTGGTCAAATATCGAAGCTAGAGTCTTTAAACTTTCAATTGATGTACAGTTTGTCCAGATCAAGTAAGAGAGTGATGTTTAACATGCTGTGAAAGTGAAACAATAATTAACTGGGGCCGTCGCCGATCTTCGATGGCAAAGGGGTTAATTAGTTATTGTATTATTATTATTATTATCCTATCTTTACAAGCCCTAATCCTGTCAGTTTGTGTTTATCGGTTCTTGAACATCTTCCATGTGCTCTATGTTCCTGATTTGAATTATTAAAGACTCTCATTCCGTGAATTCCTTGTCTCCTCATTCATGTCTTCGTTGACTCCTTATTTAGTGTGACAGAAGAACCGACCTAAACAGTTTATTGCGTTTTACCCCTCCGTTTTGTTTCCGTTTTTCTCCCAGTGTTTTCTTTCCATTGTGACCCATGGATCCCCTCCTTTGCCCGGAATACCTCCTCCTCCTGCTGGAGCAGGACGACGTACTCTTTGCATTCTATGACGCCAGTTTGAACATTGCATACAGAGCGCCGTCGTCCAAGGATGGTCCCCAAGTGAATTCTGCCGCCTTCGTGGAGTGGACACTGGTGAGAAATGCATCTCCATTCCCCGCCGGTTCCCAGGAGTTAATCACCAGCAACTGAGTGGAGGATCGCCCCGGATGGAGTGCCCAAGCCGTCAGACCAGGTGCGAGAACCGGCTACAGACCCCACCACAAGGGAGAAAGCCGCAGACGGTGTGAGCAAGGAGAGGAGTTTCACTCCCTGCATCGTAGCTGAGGGTGAGCGGGGTATGGAGTGGTGTTGGTGGCAACACCGGGAAGGCGATCTAATAGACTGGGAGTCTGAAATGGAAATCGAACAGCCCCCTCTCGTCTCTCCGTCATCTCAGCTGGTCCGGTCCTTGGTTCCCTCATCCAGCCCTGAGGGGGCTTGAGGTCCTCCAGTGCATGCTCCTAGAAAGTGCTCTCCAGTGCCTGGTCCTAGAAAGAGCCCCCTAATGCCTGCCCTCCCACCTGCTCCAGCCTCCTCCACTGCTGTTGTCTGGCAGCCCCTCTGCTCGCCCTCAGCTCACCATAATTGCAGTGTGAGCTCTTCAAGCGTCACCCTGTTTGGAATCTCACCTCTGCCACCAGCCTCCAAGGCCTGGACTCCGCCTCAGCCCATAGATCCAGAAGCTCTGTCCACTGTCAACCATCAAATCATCAGCTCCACCAGGCTCCCTCGTCCCTCTGGCTCTGACTTGGTCGGGTGTCGACCTGCCATCGCCTCTGGACTCCTCTCCTCTCCTCTGGCTTTGCCTCGTCACTCCGTCCTGTCAGCTTCATTGGGCTCCTTCCTCCCACCAGCTCCACCTTGGTCCTCAGTCTCACCTTGGCGTCCCTCTGGCTCGTTGGCTCTCCATCTCTGCCTTGGGCTTCTCCTCCATCTGCTTGTTGATCCTGGAACAACATTCCAATCAACCAATCAGAATTGAGATATAACTTTTCAGGAAATATCTGTTTTAGTCTTAAAATCAGGGGTTAGGTGCTCCTACACGCTTGTTAATCAGCTGTAATTTCCCACTGATTTTAGGAATAAATTATGGGTAGGGTTAGTTTTAGGGCTAGGGATTGGGTTAAGTCTATATTTTTAATAATAATGTTGATCCAGGATCAACAAAGGATGTTGATCCAGGAACATGTCGTACTTGGCAAAATCAAGGTGACCTTCCCACCCACTCCCCTCTTCATGTTGTTCCTACGGTGCAAGGTCGCACCTTCCGGGACGGGGGGAGTAATGACACGCCCCTGGACTCATTATATTGTGTTTTTTCTGCATGTGTTCCGAGTCCCTGTTAATTAGTTATTATATGCACTTGTGTTTCCCCAATTATCCTGTCTTTATAAGCCCTAGTCCTTTTAGTTTGTGTTTGTCGGTTCTTGAATGTTTTTCATGTGCCCTATGTTCCCCGTTTGGATTATTAAGACTCTCGTTTTGTGAATTCCTTGTCTCCTTATTCCTGGCTTTATTGACTCCTTGTTTATTGTGACAGTCTGGCAGTAATCATGTCTGGGTGTGGCTAGTGAAGTTATCTTTTAATCACAGTTATTTCATGATTTAAAAAGAGGGGGGCAATACATTTTTCACATAGGGCCAGGTAGGTTTGGACAGCTTTTTTTCCCTTAATAAATGAAATGAACATTTAAAAACTGCATTGTGTATTAACTTGCATTATCTTTGTGTAATATTAAAATGTATTTGATGATCTGTATCTTTAAAGTGTGAAAAATATGCAAAACAAGGGGCCAAAACCTTTTAGATGTTAGTGAAAATTAGCAGCATCTGGTGTTACCATTGGCATGTGTGTAGAGGGGATTCAAAGAGGTCTAACCTCTGGTACATAACCCACTTTCATTTAATGATCAAAGACAGGGAGCATGTGTGTTTGTAAGGGTCCTAAGCAGCAGAATCTCTTATTATGTCTCTTTTTGTGTCTCTATGCATCACACATGCACTATTAAGAATACTGTATACAGACTCACAGTGCAGATCATATATCATACATAAGTACACATGTAAATAAACGATCAACTTGAACCTGCTGTGAAATCTGCATGGTAAAATCTTTCACCCTCACACAAAATTCACAGTTGCTTTGATTTATTTTGAAGTGACTGGATTTATTTCAATGACCAGCAATAGATGTGACAGCAACTTGTTAGGGGGTTGTTCAAACGTTTAACCCTAATTATAAATAACATTTAGTGATAAATGTCATTTGGGTTAAGCTTTATTTGAAGGTGTCCTTTTTACAGTGTAATTATACATTTAAGTACTGAGTAATATTAATTAACTACATGTAATTACTTTATGGTTAGGGTTAGGATTAGAGTTTGGCTTGGGGTAACTTACGTGTAATTATGCATAATTTATTGTTATTATAGTAGTAAGTAAATGTAAAGTGTAACAAAGACACAGAAAAATAATTGTTACCAGCATTTGTTTCCCAACAGTATTCAATGGAAGACCATTTTACCATGAAATGAAAAAAAAAATGTAGACTTTTTATCTCACATTTTAGACTTTTTTTTTCATAACTCTTAACTTTGAGAAATATGTTCAGAATTGCAAGACAGAAACTCACAATTCTGATAAAAAAATACTTTATTCTTACAGTTCTTGCTTTATATATACTGTATATCTTATCTTATAATAATGATTTTATATCTTGCAAAATATAACAATTCTGAATTTATTTTATTTATTTATTTAATTTTTTTGCAATTTCTACTTGTCTTCTCAGAATTGCATTTTGCAAATTTGCAAAGATGCAAATGTGAGGATAGTCTGAGAAAAAAAAAGACAGCTCTTAATAACAACAAAAACCCTTTGTGTGAAAATGTGTGCAGATAACAATGGAATACAGAGAACATGCGAGAACATTCACAAAACTCTTGAGGACAGGCAGCAATCTCGATCTCGAATCTCGAACAGCTTGAATGCCCATTAATGTGTCACTCTGGAAGGCAGTCATGCATGGCTCTGGATTTGTGTTTAATTGCTCCCCAGTGATCACTCTACGGCAGTGATTCTCAAATGGGGGTACGCGTACCCCCAGGGGTACGTTGCGGTACTGTAGGGGGTACGTGAGATTTATAAAAAATAAAATAAAAAATTAAATTAATAAATTTTAATAAATTAATTTAAAAGATACAAAATCATCCATGATTACGAAAATAAGTTTAATAAAATGTTAACCACATCTTTAAATAAAATATTTCTATTTTAAATGTGATTGTAAATACCTAACATTAAATCAGAGAAGAAGAATTTTTTAATCACGCCGAGCGGGAAATCAGTTGCTTAGCTGCTAAATAAACAGACATAAATGAAATCCTGGTTAAAACGTAGCACTACTACAGCGGAGAACAGGGAGGATGAAGAAAAAAAGAAAGCCAAATTGGAGCCAAAAAAATACCGTCAATATCAGGAGGGGTATGTTTTGATGGGATTCACGGCAACAAACGGCAACCCTCCCCAAGCATTGTGTTTTTTCTGTGGGGAGAAACTAGCAAACAGCTCGATGAAACCGGCGCACCTGCAGAGACATCTCAACACCAAACATCAGTGTCATGTTGGAAAGCCACCTGATTTTTTCAAGAGAAAACTTGCTGAGTTTAGATCATCGCAGGAAACAATGCGAAAAATCTCCACAACATCAGCCAAAGCACTTCAGGCGTCATATGCGGTGTCACAGCTCGTGGCTAAAGCAAAAAAGCCGTTCACGATCGCTGAGGACCTGTTACTCCCAGCCGCCGTTGTATTAACTGAGACAATGCTGGACAAAAATGCCGCGGCTAAATTAAAAACGGTGCCTTTGTCTAATGACACCGTTTCCCGCAGAATAGATAGAATGGGAGCGGATATTGTTGAAAAAGTTGTGGGAAAACTTGGCGAAGCATTTTCACTCCAGCTTGATGAGTCGACCGATGTCAGTGGCAAGGCACAGCTCATTGCGTTTGTGAGGTATGTGGATATTGACAACATTTATGAAAATGTACTTTTCTGCAAGAGCTTAGAGGGGAAAACAACGGGAGAGGACCTTTTTAATGTTGTGGATAATTTCTTCATTGAAAACGAGCTGGACTTGGAGAAACTGCAAGAGTGTATGCACTGACGGAGCCGCGTCAATCACAGGCCGTGTTAAAGGGCTCATGACGCGTATTAGAAGTAAACATCCAGAAGTGCAGTGGAATCACTGTATCATACACAGGGAAGCACTGGCATCCAAAAATATAAGTCCTGTTTTGCATGACGTTTTGAATGACAGCATTAAAGTGATTAACTTTATTAAGTCAAGGCCACTCAATGCACGACTGTTTCACCGCCTTTGTGAGGACATGGGAGCAGAACACACGCAACTGCTGCTACACACAGAAGTGCGCTGGCTATCTCGAGGGAGAATACTGAGCAGGCTGCTGGAACTACGGGTGGAGGTGCACACCTTTTTGTCAGAGCAAAGATCTCCATATGCCACCCTGTTTGAAGATAAAGATTGGCTTGCAAAGCTGTGCTATCTGGCAGATATATTCAGTAAATTGAATGAGCTGAATGTGTGTCTTCAGGGCAAGGACACCCACGTTCTGAACCTGTATGATAAGGTGGGTGGTTTTCTGAAGAAAGCAGAGTTGTGGAAACGGGCATGTGTACAGGGGGATCTCACCTGCTTTTCTCAGGTGGATGCTTTCCTCTCCAGGGAAGATGTGGAGAGAGCACCAGTGAAGTCCATCATAGAGGAACATTTGGCCAACCTGATTGTGAGTTTTAACTCATACTTTCCTGATATGGAGGAGAAATCTGCACAGCTCAGTTGGGTGAGAAACCCATTTCTTTTGTCAGAAGAAAGCCGAAACAAGCTCCCTCTCTGTCACCAGGAAAAACTCTTGGATGTGTCATCTGACTATGGCCTACGGATGAAATATGAAAACTCCACTGTAACACAGTTTTGGGTGTGTGTAAAAAAGGAGTACCCTGAGCTGGGAGAAAAAGCTTTGCAGCAGCTACTGCCCTTTGGATCCACATATTTGTGTGAGGCCTCATTTTCTGCAATGACCGTGATCAAAACAAAGCAGAGAAACAGACTGGGCCTGGAAAAGAGTCTGATCACTGCTGTTTCCTCCCTACCACCGAGAATGAACAAGATCCTCAGTGAAGCACAAGCACATGTTTCGCACTAAATTATAAGTGTAACTTAGTTTGTTGTTTATTGTTACAAGTGTTTTTGAGCTAAAATGTTATACACATCATATATACATACACACACACACACACACACACACGTATATATATATATATATATATATATATATACACACAGTGTGTATATATTATTTATATAGGTTTCTTTTATCAAACATGTTTGGGGCCAGTCAAGGGGTATACTTAAACTGCGTTAACAGTAAAGAAAATTAAAAGTACAACTTAGTTTGTTGTTTATTGTTACAAGTGTTTTTGAGCTAAAATGTTAAACACATCATATATACATACACACACACACACACACACATATATATATATATATATATATATATATATATATATATATACAGTGTGTATATATATATATATTATTTATATAGGTTTCTTTTATCAAACATGTTTGGGGCCAGTCAAGGGGGATAACTGCGTTATCAGTAAATATACATTGTTAATTATTGCAAATGTTTATTGCAAATGTTTTATTATTTACATTGTTTAATAAATCTCATAATGATGGCACATCACTACATCGTAGTCATAGCTTTTTTTTTCATCTCAAATAATTGGGGCCGGTCAGGGGGCACTTGGCTGAGAAAAAATTTGATAGGGGGTACGTTATTGAAAAAAGATTGAGAAGCACTGCTCTACGGGATGCGTTCACTTGAGTCTTGAAGGGGTCTGAGGAAGGCGAGACTATAGGCGTTTCCTGGGATGATGGCATAATATATTACTGTACATGTCAACAAGGTAAATTTTCCCCTCTACTGCTGTGGGACACTTGATTGAACTCCTAAATCCTTAAAGGCATAAATAATCTTGCCTTGCTGACATTTCTTTTTAAACTCCAGCAATCTGAGTGTGTGCTGAGTCAAACGTCATTAATTAAAACGTGTGGCACTCGACATCAAGGGATTAATTTTCGAGATTTAACTGTGTGAATAGGTTTTGTGACTGTGTGAAAGTAATGTTTCAAAATCACACCGCTTTTATGAAGCTTTGATTGATGTCAGGTTGTTCGCAAACCTTGGTTTTGTCATGCATTTTAACATGTGAATATAGACTCTGTTCAAACACCTTTTAGCTCCCTTGCTGTCTTTGGTCTACAGCTGCCTAAGGTCAGAATCCTAACTGAAATGTATTCTTATAAGTAACTGACTTTAAACACTCTACTTAGGCCACAACTCCTTATGTCATACAAAATGCATTGGAGATTCAACAATTAATTCCAGTGGAGTTTGAGGTTAGCATGTTGCTAAAATAAAACCACAATGTTTCAACCAAGTACATAGTTCACACGATTATTGGGTAAAATATTAAGATTTGAATGAAACACCGTAAAGGGTGCGTATCAGTATATAAATTGTACATATTAGTACAAGTTGTTGGAGAGTGTTAAATTACTAAGTAGTCAGGGACACTTAGTTTTTTATACAAAGCTATAATATCTCTGAATATATTTTTGGTCTTTTGGCTTCATTTCATATAAACCGTGTTAAAAATAACATCTGTTTCTCCAAGAGCATTGAGACGAAATTTAGCGCCATTCTTGCGAGACAGCTCAAGCTGCTCCTATCAGTAGAAATCACTGGAGAACTATTAAGTTTGATAGAATGATTACAGTTTCTGCAGTTTCCACCGCTGCCAGGATTTCCAGCACTTCAGGTTTGAGACAATGCAACATTTGTTAAACCTTGAATGTGAAAGTAGAACTACACTTGACTTTTTATATTCGAACACTGTTAGTTTATTTCAGTACAGTTCAATATGAGATGTTCATACTTGTAGAATATCCCTGTTTGTTGACAGAGGCTCAAGGCTTTGGAAAAAAAAAATCATTTATTTAGTAACCCACCAGAAGAACCATGAGTAATCCTATTGCGAAATGTCTCCTGGCTGAAATATTGCATTTGTGAAGGAAAGTTTACCTTTCGAGAAAGACGGATGTTGAATTTAGCCTCATAAATGTAATAATAACCTTTCCTTAGGGTCATATAAATCTTTTTTGGCAGGAAGGGAAATGTATATTCAAGCACAATAGCCACCAAGTTGCATGTATTCCAGAATAGAAGATTACCAGTCAACTTTATGATGTCCCGTGTGTATAATCTGACTGTTGATGCACGCTCTAGAATTGCTTTAGAGTTAAGGTTTGGTGAGTTTTGCTGAGTGTAGTCCCTTCCTGATGCAAGTTATCGTAACTTTGCAGAGAAACTTATTGCACAGGCTTCACTCAGTTCTGTTTGATAGCAGCAGCAAATGTCATTTTGGATGATGCAGCACAATGTTTATTTTTACGTCTGTGAAATATGAATATGACAGAGGCCAGAGGAAGAATAAGTTTGTGTGTCTATGTGTGTTTGTCCTTGTAATGTACGTTTTCATACTGCGTTCCTTCGCTGTCCTCAAATGTCCTACGCAAAGCTGATTAAAGAGTGAGAAAATTATTAATATTCACAGCGAATGAGGAAAGGGATTTTAAAGTTAGCACGTTTTAATTATGGAGAACAAAATTATTTTTCTGTGAGATATCACATATACTGTATATATCACAACACAGGTGAAGCGTGAAAGACCTCAGAAATCAAATGTATATGCCTCAACTTATTGTGAATGACTTATTAGTACATGTTATTCCAAAGTTGTTAAATATATTTAAAATATTAAAAAAAGTAGTGAACAACACTAAATCTTCACAACACAACGAAATCGCAACAAGACACCAAATAGGACCAATTTAGTTGTGTTAAGCTAATTTCACCATTGTGCGGCTTTTTTGCATTGTTGTGCAAATTTTGCTGTGTTTCAGCTTGTATCCTTTGCTGTGCTAATTTCATTGTGTTGGAGTTTGTATACATTATTGTGCTAATTTCAGTGTGTTGTTTCTGTTGTGGTGCAAATGTCATTGTGTTGCAACTTGTTTCTGATGTGTTGTGGCTTTCTGTTGTGTTGTACTAATTTCATTGTGTTGTGGCTTGTTTGTTGTTGTGCTAATTTCGTTGTGTTGTGACTTGTTTCCTTTTTGTTGTGCTAATTTTGTGTTGTTGCGACTTGTTTGCATTGTGTTGCGGCTTTCCATTCCATTGAGTGCTAGTTCCGTTGTGTTGTGGAGATTTCCCTGTGTTGTGCACTATTGTGTCAATGTAACTTTCCGCCATCCTTTCAAATAAATTGACAAATATAGTTTTACTTTAAAGTTTGCAAACTTTGTTTTGTTATAACTGAGTTTTCATTAGTTACATTTAAATACTTCCAAGTAATAAGTTTATAGATGGCTCAATCAGACTGACAAGCTTTCATGTAAACATTGATCTGGATGAGTGTGTTATATCTTCTTGAAAATTTGTAAATATTTCTCATTAAGGGTCATGAATGTGAAGGGTTTTGTTGTTTCTTTGTTTGTTGGTTGTTTTATATCATTGCTTCTGGACGAAACGTCTTAATGATTTTTTTTTTTAAACAAACACAGTTTTTCACTTCACAATGTTAATTGATGTGGCATACTTGTGGATCATTGTGATGTTTTTATCAGCTGTTTGGTCTCCCATTCTGATGGCACCCATTCAATGCAGCTTGGGGGAGCGGGATCATGGATGGGGGGGGGGGGGTGTTGGCTCCGAAAAACCTCACTGGTCTATGTTGTTTCCTATTTAAAATTTAAAAAATCAAAACAGAAGCTGGATGTAAAATATTATCTCAGCAATTATATGAACATGGCAGAGCAGCAGATTGTTATTCTTGATATAGTTTTGACTAGTTTTGGCTTATCTGAAGGACATCACTGGACCCTTACTGGACCTTACTGCATTACATTCTGCAACATCTAGACAGACCAGGGACTTTTGTGAGGATCCTGTTTGTGAACTTCAGCTCTGCTTTTAACACTATCATCCCAAACCTCCTCCTGCTCAAACTAACTCCTACCTCCATCTGTCAGTGGATCACCAGCTTCCTGACAGACAGGCATCAGCTAGTGAGGCTTGGAAAACTCTCATTCAGCACCTGTGTGATCAGCTCTGGCACCCCCCAGGGTTGCATCCTCTCCCCACTGCTCTTCTCCCTGTATACCAACGACTGCACATGTAAAGGCCACGCTGTCAAGCTCCTAAAGTTTGCAGACAACACCACACTCATCAGCCTCATTCAGGATGGTGACAGGTTTGCTTACAGGGTCGCCGTGATTTTGCCAAGTAAGACATGTTCCTGGATAAACATCTTTTAATGATCCTGGATCAACATTATTATCCAAAGATATAGATTTAACACAATCCCTACCCCTAAACCTAACCCTACCCATAATTTATTCCTAAAATCAGAGGGAAATGGTTTCCTGAAACGTTATATCTCAATTCTGATTGATTGATTGATTGTAATGTTAAATTATGTTGATCCTGGTGCAGTCTAAACAACCTGGAACACATTCAAAACTGTGGAGATGATAGTGGATTTCAAGAGAAACCCCCATGCTCTTCTCCTACTCACTGTCATGAGCAGCACAGTTATGACAGTGGCGTCATTCAGGTTCCTGGGTACCACCATCTTGGGACAATCACATATACCCCATTGTTAAAAAGGTCCAGCAGAGGCTGTACTTCCTTCGCAAACTGAGGAAGTTCAACCTGCCACAGGAGTTGGTGAAACAGTTCTACTCTGCCATCATTGAATCTGTCCTCTGCACTTCTATAACTGTCTGGTTCAGCTCAGCTACCAAATCTGACGTCAGGACTGCTAAAGGAATCATTGGTACAACCCTTCCTTCTCTCCAAGAATTATACTAATTGAGCAAAAGGGCCAGTAAAATCACTCTGGACCCCTCACATCCAGCACACTTCATCTTTGAACTGTTGCTATCTGGTCGACGCTACAGAGCTCTGAGCACCAGAACGGCCAGACACAGGAACAGTTTCTTCCCTCAGACAATCCATCTCATGAACACTTAACAATAATCTTGGAACACACAACACTATACGCATTACCTATTTAACACCATACTTGTTTACATGTAAAATTTGCACACATCATACCTGTACATCATAATTGTCTGTATTATATTTTGTTTTTGTTTTTTTGTTCATTGTCTATTTTGTATTTTTTATATTATCATTCTTATTATCTGTCCTGTCTTGTCACTGTCATTCTGTTTCATTGTGGAGCCTCTGTCACTAAAACAAATTACTTGTATGTGTAAACATACCTGGCAATAAAGCTCATTCTGATTCTGATTCTATATATATGTTGTTGCTGATTTGTTGTTGCGACTTATTAAATGCAGATGCTCTAGAAAGTTGCTTATAAAATTTTCAAAATTCATTTGAAATTCATTTGAAATGCTCTATGCAATTTATTTACCATAACCAATGTCAGTTCTTACAAATGAGTATGGTTTAGTATCCAGGTTATGTAGTTTTGAGTAAGTTAGCTGATTTATCTACCAATTTTAGAAATTTTTACTCTGAGCTACTACACTTGTATATTTGCGACCATCCCACAAACAGATAAACACTGTCAATCAAAACTCTGCCACATCTGAAATATGACAATGAAGCTGCCAGAAGATTTAAAATCGTAACTATATGGCAAGAACTGATGTCAGATAAATACCGCCCACCTGTTAATTTAGTCTTGCACATCCAACAGCCAGATTTGCTTTTTTTCTGACCTGATTTTCTAGTAGAGTCACACGATATTCTGCTATTTTAAATGACTTCCATTTCTAACACAATACTGCCATTACTTCAGAATGACTGACGTGTCTTGCTGGAGGTTTGATCTTTTTGCTATTATTTTTATCTGACATCTCTTTGCCTCCCAGGCAGGTCTGTCTACGTTTGTCGATGAGGGAAGGCAAATGGGATGTCTTACTCCTGTGTTATCTCACATCGGCCCGACTGCCCACGTCGTCGGTTTAATTTACAGAGGTTTGAGGAAGTGAAACCCCAGACGGTGTTAGCCCTCTGTGATCTTTTACAGGACAAAAGACGAAGCACAGGCCATGTGGCTTAACTTGCAGGATTTATACAATAGCCTTTTCTTTCATTTGTTCCTAAATCTGAGGCTAACTTTGACAGACAGACAAGCTTTGTTCTGTTTCTTCAGTGCTAACATCCCTCTGGAAACAATTAGGAAATCTTTTCCCATGCCCTCATGTGACATCCTTGTACATTTTGAACTTTTTGCACAATCCTAATTAAGATTCCTCTTGTTAAACATTATCATATCATTCAAGTTTTAATGGTAAACTGCAGATGTTACATACCGTTCACTTTAATTGCTGCCTGCATTTGTAGCATGCTAAATTGTCATCTGCCAAAAGCACCAATCTGAGTGGTCCAAAATCAATTCTAAATGTTTACTACTACCATCTGCTGTTCATATGGAGAAATATGATTTTTCTGAAACATGTGGTGGTATATTAAGCAAAAACATTCTAGCTGAGGTAAACCTCCAATATTTTTCCTCTCTGCTCGCCTGTAACCATGTGTATTTAATGTGAGAATAGGCGATGTATCACTTTACTGCATTTAATCAACCATAATAAATGGCTCTAATATGATCATTAACACTCACTTAGAAAACACCCCGTCTCATCCTATTAACTGCTTCTAACACAATAAGGGATATTTAACTCTTCACTTTGAAGTCGTTTTGGAGCCGTTTTACTTATTGTTGCTAAGGATACCCTGTCACCATGGCAGTAAAATCTCTGATACTAATATGACTGCGTTGTTTGGCTGAAGTAGACCGTAGGGAAAAGAAAGCCGTTGAAAGCTGACGAGAATATCTTGGTCCACGTTCTGTGGGTGGTTAAAGAATTCTTTGCCATGTATCTTTTATAATACAGGCCAAACGGTCAGGAATGACAGAGTTTCTATAGTATGGAATTTTTAATATTTAGGAAAATAATCTTTACTAGTTACGCCACAATTAACTATAGAAACAGCATCAAGATCTTGAGATATTGAAAATATGTACACACACACACACAAATAAATAAATAAAAGACATTACTGTTCTAAAGATTTGGATGATTAAGATTTTTTTTTATTAATATTATTCAGCAAGGATGCATTAAGTTCATCAAAACATATATATTTCAAATAAATACTGTTAAAATAAATACTTTCTATTTCTCAAACAATAAAAAAAAACATAATTTTGTGATTTCTGAAGGATGATGTGACATTTAAAACACTGAAGAGTAATGATGCTGAAAATTCTGCTTTTCATCACTGGAATAAATTACATTTGACTACTGTACATATTCAAATAGAATCTAGTTATTTTAGAGTATCATATTTCACAAATAACTGTTATATTTAATCAAATAAATGGACCATAGGAAAAATGTATTGCTCAGTGTTTGTTATTCCTAAGATCAGGAGACTTGGATGTGATTCTCATGTACCTCTCATTTAGTATCAACAGCATTTCAGATGTTTCTCCTAAAAATACTTTGGAAAAAATGGAAGTAGACACAACGGAGACATGAGAAGAAAGGAATCCAAAATGACAATGGGAGAGAAACGTGCGAGAAACATGGAATATCTCTTTATTGTCTTGCTGTAATCTCTTGCAAGACTCCATTATAAAAATGTTTTACTGCTCAGAGGTTACTGTTGCTTTTTTATTGCAACGGGGTTTGTTGAAAGGCTATGTCTAAGCAAAAAAAAAAAAAAAAATAATAATAATTATATTGGAAAAAAAATTTAATGATCTGGACAGTAGGAGAAGAGAATGGAAACAATTGGATGTCTTCAGTTTTATTTTAGGAGAAACGTTAAACTTTTATTAATATTGTAAGTACTAAAACTTTTTTTTTTTCGTTTTGTTTTGGCTTTGCTTTGTTTAGTATAAATATTTGTCTTGTACAGCCCATTTGTGCATGTATGTAAATATAGGTTATTGTTTCCTCTGTCACAGTGCAATAAAACAAAGTCTACATAAAACAACTTCAAATATGACAATGCATGTATTGTCTTTGACTGAAATGATGTAGATAGATGACATTGAAGCTAACCAGAGGGAATAAAAATAAAATAAAAAAGAGAGATCTCTTTACCATTTCAAATATTTCTCTTAGACAGAAATGAGGTTCCCTTAAGACTGAATGGAAACTTTTCCTTGAGTCTCCTCTAATACTCTCACAATGGTCTTTAAAGATTTAGAAGAGATCTCGACAACTTTACACACTGTGCTCAGATATTTCTCCTTAGCTAGAGACTCTCACATTTGTCTCCTAAATGTGATCTCAATAACTTTATAAAGAGTGCTCCAAATCAAATGCCTCAACATGATCTCAATCATTTCTTCCATATAATATGTATTAATAATAACATTTATTTGGTTATTAATACCCCTCCCCCCAATTTAGTGCCTTTCACATATTTGACTTGATGCTCACTTTGTAAATTTGTTGAGATCTCTTCTAATTACAGGAGACAAATATGAGACCCCCAGATTATTAAGCTTCAGAGATCAATCTAAGCACATTGTGTGATGTTCTTGAGATCTCTAACTATAGCTTTAAATGAGACCATTGTGAGAGTGTTAGAGTTTCAGGAGAAAAGTTTGAGAAGCAGGAGACTCAAGCTAAAATCTCCATTCGATCTTTAAGTAGTCTCATTTCTGTCTAGGAGAAATATTTGAGATGTAAAAGGGACCTTTTATTTATTTTATTTTATTTTTTTTCCTATGGGCAGCCTTGATGAGCAGAAGAGACTTCAAGAAACATTAAGTAATCTTACCAACCCCAAACTGCCTCGGGGTCTCTGACTGTCAGTGACCTCTAACTGAAACACTGACACTTGTACACAAGTCATTGCAAACGTAAAATTGATATAGACAGATGATATAAACAGCACATAATACCTTACTGCAGCTTTGATGTTGTATATTATTTGTAGCATTGCTTTATATATATATATATTTATTTATTTATTTATAATGTATACACCGTTAGGGCACCCAAGCAACAGGAACAGATTTTGATCAATTTAGCATTATATCACTTCCTCACCAATTCAGTGAATGGGTGCCGTCATAATAAGAGAACAAACAAAAGCATTTCACTTCTCAAGTCAGTAACTGATGGAAATGAGTGGTTTGGATTACTTGTGCATTATTGTGATGTTTTTATCAGCTGTTTGGACTCTCTTTCTGATGGCACCCATTCACTGAAGAGCATCCATTGGTGGACAAGTGATGTTATGCTAAATTTCTCCAAATCTAGATCTTGGATTGCCTAAGGTTACATTTTCATTTTTATTTAAACTTTTCCTTAAAAAAAAAAACATTTTGCACTGGATGGAAAATGCACTGGAATTTCCATTTCTGTTAAAATTCAATTAATTAATTTTTTAATTGACTGTTAACTGTTTTTCTCCTTCCTCTTGTCTTCTTCTTCTTCTTTTTCCTTCTCCTAGACTTTCATGTAAATGTCTAAGCTCTAAGGTTCTGACCGTCAGACCTTCTCTGCAAACCTTTTTGTGATTGATTATATGCCATTCAGCATACACACAAGAAAAAAAAAAACCTGAATAAGTGAGAGTGAATAAGAGAGAGAAAGAGTTTGCATTCTGTGTGGTTTTGTAATCAGTGGCAGGCAAAAGGAGCTGCATTGGAGCAGCAATCACACGTCACATGAATCACCGCTGGTGTATTCAAATTTAGCAGCTATTACGGAGAATTTTCTCTTATTATTACCAACTTTTTTGACCTTTATATATATAAAAATCCTTTAAAACAGATTTCACACTAGTTCATTTGTCCACAAACAACGTAGAATTGTTTGTTGTTGTTGTTTATTTGGTGGCACTTTATAATAAGATATTACTAGTTAAAGTGGTCATAGGATGCCCATTTACAACAAGCTGAAATGATTCTTTATGGTCTTAAAGGAAAGTCTGTAACATTGTTTGGTTAAAATTTCTCAAAATACATATTTTTTACCCTGTCAAAAACAGCTCACGCAGTTTTGTAGCATTTTCCTTTAAATGTCAATGAGCTCTGCTGACCCCGCCCCTCTCTTCCGAGCCGCTCTCAGACGGTTTTTTCCAAACGGGATATATCGCCCTCTGAGGGGCACTTCAGAGTGAAAGCAATCATAGCCACCATATTGAAGGGTCGTTTCCAAAACAAAATGTGCAAAAAAAATTACCAGCCACTTCAAATGGCCTTTCGGAATGAAGGATAGACACTTTGGGCTCCCATGATCCTTTGCGCAGATTCTTTGCATGATGACGGCGCCTCTTTGTGGACACATGATGATGACGCAGAAGGGCACTTCAAGAAACAGCTGTTTGGTCCCCTACACCCTTTAACCTTTAAAAGCTCCCACTCTGGAGGGTAAACCTTTTGAAAGGGTTAGGGCGTAGGGATGAGCCCTTCCGAATGGAACGCAGAGACTGTTTACTTTAGCCGTATTCATTGTGAAACTTGATGATTAGCACATTATTAGGAAAGGCAATTTGCAAAGATTCTTTAAAAACCTTATACTCACTTCTTCTGGAGGTGAAGATGGATCATGAATGAATCGTGTGAAGATAGACACATTAATGTAGATCAGGGGTGCAAAAACAAACGTAATCCACTGCGTCTTCAGCGACTCTGATGTACTGAGTAAATGATGAATGCTATGTTCATTATTATATCCAACAATAAAACACCTTGATCACTTAAGAGACATTCTTGTCTGCATCTGCTCCGGTGAAGAAGCAATGGTGGACTGATGACAGTTACTCAGAGGCGGAGCTAATGTAAGACGCTAGTCCAGTCTGTGCTGAAACACTACTGTCAATCAAACTAACGTGGGAGGGGCCTGTCTGTGTGACATCACAAAGACAGGCATCTGAAATCAGCTCGATTTGATAAAGGGGTAAAGATCTGAGTAGATAAAAACAAAAACAAACAAAAAAAACCACTGGGTGAATTTTTATCATTATAGGGTGGTTGTGTACACACACTGACAACACACATTTCAGTTCAAACAATTTGTAAAAGTGCATATAGCATCCGATGAACCCTTCAAGGCAAAATCAACGTTTGTTATAATATTTCATAATATTTGTTAATGATACAACTGTTTATTGTTAGTTCTCATTAGTTTAAATAATAGTAACACATTCAACTTTTGATTTTTAATGATGTGTTACTAAATAAACTAAGGTCAGTATATGCTTTAAAAGTATGTCCATTATTTGTTCATGTATGCAAATGTAGTAATTTAAAACAAAATAACAAAATAAACTTTTTTGTGAAAATGTCACTTTATATAATTAACTGTGTGGTAGAAACAACCTTTTAAACAATCATTACAAAATAAAAGTCCTTTTTTTCTTGTCAGCATTTCACACTTTTTGCATAATTTGAATATTACTTCATGAGTGGAAAAGATGCATGCAGAAATAGTGGAAAATACACAAAATATGTAAAGGAAATTAGATAAAATAAATTTGTTGTTTTTTTTTAAATCAACCCCTGGGACGTTAAAGTGCTTGAAGTGGAAGGAACACCCAATTAGATCTGCCACACTATAATTTGAAGTCTTTTAAAGCAATTTATTTAGTCTTTTTTTTCTTGCACATTCCAAACAAGGTAATTTTATAAGAATCATTATCTAAAAGCCATGCTTTTAGCATTAAAATAATTTTTTGACGTACTAAAGACTGAAGTTATGGCTGAGTGACTGTGTTTAATCTGAAAGCATCATCCAAGCAGAAAATGAGAAAATGTTTTATAGTTTCACAAATCGTACAAATGAAACAACAATGCAGGCCATCTGTCGCCAGCATCAAATCACTGAGAACACAGTGACCTTTTCTGATGTCACAGACAGCATATGCTGAACCGCAAAGCCATCCGAAAGCATGTGTGAATTCTGCCAACTTAATAAACAATAGAATTATTACAGTATAGGGCTAAATACTGTGCTTGTATTCCTGAGGATTTAGACACCAGGACAACATATGGCACAATCAGTGTAGTCAAAATGAAAAATACATTGGGAAAAAAAGGCAAGCAAACAAACAGCGACTGTATTTTTCCACCTAAATCCTCCCATGAATGCAATCTGCAGCTACCTTGCATGTCCCCCCCCCCCCCCCCCACCCCATTTTAGTAAATCCAAGGGGGGAAAAAATGAAATGTTTCTGCCTAAGTCCTGTGAAGTATCAGGCAGGATATTGGTGAAGTGGCTTAACATCTTGCGCTTACGTTTCTCTCCAAACTTGACGAGCGGCTTCAGATGTAGCCGAGCTCGGAGGAAGTGGTCTGAAGGATTACTGTCGGGGCGTAAAAGAAGCAATTAATCGCAGGCTCGATATACAGTGGAACTTCAAGGACTTGTGGAGTCTTTTCGGAAGATGATTCAGTATTCGCTAATTTGTGCCGAGTGGGCAGAGTGAGAGAGATGGAAAAACTTCTTTAAAGTGTTTGTGCTAAAGATATGTGACTAATTGAAATATGCTGGGCCGTGCCATCTATAAGCTTGTGAAAATGGTCTACAGTGTGGGATCAAATATTTTACTCAGCTTAATGAATTGAGAATATACAGTAATATATACAGTATATACAGTATATTAAATATACAGTACAAACGTTATAGTTTTGTCACTTAAATAAAGAACTGTGATGTCTAGAATGTTTAAAATGAATGGACATGTTTTGTCTCGGTATAGTGTTCCATCTGGCTTATAGAGCTAATGAAATGTTAGATTTTAAAGTGTGTTTGTCAGAAACTTTTGTGGGTTGTACCTGGAAATTTCAGTTACTTCTTAGTTGCTGAGATCCAACAGGTTTCTGGGATTTCTGCAAAGGTCAGGCTTTTGCCTGGAGGTTTTCTCATCTCTGTGCTTGAGCTCAGATTATAACCACAACAGTAAATGTTTCTGTGTGTATTGTCACTATTGTGTAAATCTTCAGAGAAACAGCATCAAATATTTCCAATATGACAGATGACTCTTGATTAGTGTTATTTTTTTTTTTGTTTGTTTGTTTTTTTTTGCACATGGTATAAACCGAAATCTAAGGAAGCCCTTTTCTAAAAATAAATAAATAAATAAATGATAATAATTCTGAGTTCATATAAATGTGAATAAACAAGTCAGAATTATGGGATAAAAATTCACACTTAACTTCAAATAAATGAGTAAGAATTGCATTATCTAAACTTACATAAACATATTATTTTGAGATAAACAATAAAAACATACAAATAAAAACCTTAAATCAGCATCTTAAAAATCTTTCATTAAAGTTTGGTTTAAAATAGTAATTTATTTTATTTAGAAGAGGGGATACACATATCCCAAACTTGATTTCTTACATTTATGTGTGTGCCTTATTTATTGCAACAAGACTGATAATGCAGAAGTGTGAATAAATTTTAAGAGCTACAGTAGAAGTGATGATTATCAGTCAATAATGGCTCAAATATTGCTCTGTCCCTCAGCAAGCATGTGATTTCTAATGATTTGAAATACTGCAAGCTGTATTTAAGACGTAATGAGGGTGAGTAAATTATGGTCAGATGTGAAGTTTTGCTAGTGTATTTTTATATATTTTTTGACACAGGAGCAATTCAAAGCCTCTAACTTTGTGAGCGTGCAGCTCTTTTGTATATCATGAACACGTGTACTTACCCACTGTGCCACAACTTTGACAGCCCAGAATTTCTATCAGAAACCTTTACACTGTACCTGACAGAAAGCACTAGAAAAGCCCAGACAAACACAAATGCAGTTGTACAGCTCACCTTCACCAGCGCGGGTCGGTCTGATTGGAACTGGCACAGCCGAGGCATTACCGCAGGACTTGCTTTTGCAGTTCTCTGTGCCCTACTGTCATGCTGGATATGTGCTTCAGTAACACCTGACACAAACGGAAGGGAAAAAGCAATTTTACACACTTTAACGACTCATGAAGTCGCCTCATGTCCCCAAGTCTCCGCCTAGCCCTTCCGCTTTCTTGTAAACATAGATATAATTTATTTTTCCCATTCTTTTTGTTTCACCTTTTAACTTTTCCTGTTTTTCTGTGATAAGCTCCACAGACCGGAAATGTGCATAATTAGCCCATTATGAAAGGCCGGTGAGCTGATACACTTCTATGACATTCAGGACACCTGTGTCTGTCTCTATTCTCACACTGGTTTAAATAGAGCTGTTTATTCAGAAAAAGAGCAGCCTGATGAATTTGAAACATGAAAATGTCATAATTCAATTTTTTTCCTTCCCCTGAAGTCCACTAATAATAAAAAAAAGTTTTCATCATCCATCCATCTCCAACTTATTCTTACCATTTGAAGTCTGTAATGCAGAGTACCAAAAAAGCTCATAGTGTTCTATATAGACATGTAAAATGCATGAAAAAGCTTACTGTGCGTTTGTTGTTGTAGTCACATCCTTCTACTTTACTGTAAATTAACTCTGTGTTAAACTGTGACAGGCCAATTTTGGTAGCTCATCTGTTTAAGGAATAGTTCACCCAAAAATGACAGGATGTATATAAGTTTGTGTTTTCATCAAAATATCATCAGCGTGTTATCACTTTCTCACAAGTGGGTCCTCTGCAGTGAATGGGTGCCGTCAGAATGAGAGTCCAAACCACTGATTAAAACATCACGATAATCCAAAAGTAATCCACACCACTCGAAAAGCTGTGTGTCTGAAAGAAATAAAGTCATCATTATGGCGTTTTCACTGCTTAAGACTTTAACTGATAGACTGGAGTGGTGTGGATTACTTGTGGATAGTTGTGATGTTTTTATCAGTTTATGGACTCTCATTCTGACGGCACCCATTCACTGCAGAGGATTCAGCTCTGAAAGTTACAGAATATTTTCATGGAACATCAAAATATATTTTATATTATATATATTTTTTAAAGATTAAGTAAATATTTATTTGTATAAATTAATATTTACTTCCATCTTTATTTGACCCTCTGGCTTTGACACTTGCTATTCTGGTTCTATTCTATCTAACTACCTTTCTAATCTTTTTGTATTCTATTTTCTTTTCATTAATTATGCAATTGTGTGTGTGTGTGTGTGTGTGCGTGCATGCGTGCGTGCGTGCGTGTGTAAAGACCTCTAACACTAGCTTGCTCTGTTCTTTTTTTTATTCTATCTGTTTTCTTTTTATTTATTATATTACTTAAAAGCCCTTGCTACGTGTACTGTGTTAACCTAACTGAGACTTGTTATAGCACTTCTATATCATTGCTCTTTTTGTTGTTTTTGATTGCTTCCACTGTCCTCATCTGTAAGTCGCTTTGGATAAAAGCATCTGCTAAATGAATAAATGAAAATAAATGAAAATAAATGAAAATAAATGAAAATAAATGAAAATAAAAGAAAAATATTTCATAGCAGTTTTCATATTGTTTTAAGATAATTAACAAAAAAGGAGGGGGAAGTCGTGGCCTAATGGTTAGAGAGTCGGACTCCCAATCGAAAGGTTGTGAGTTCGAGTCCCGGGCCGGCAGGAATTGTGGGTGGAGGAAGTGCATGTACAGTTCTCTCTACACCTTCAATACCACGACTTAGATGTCCTTGAGCAAGGCATCGAACCCCCAACTGGTCCCCGGGCGCCGCAGCATAAATGGCTGCCCACTGCTCCGGGTGTGTGCTCACAGTGTGTGTGTGTGTGTGTTCACTGCTCTGTGTGTGTGCATTTCGGATGGGTTAAATGCAGAGCACAAATTCTGAGTATGGGTCACCATGCTTGGCTGAATGTCACTTCACTTCACTTCACTTCAAAAGAACATTCAAAACCTGATTTTAAAATGCAAAACCCTTTTTAAAATGCAACATATAAAAAATAAATAAATGGGTGGAGCTTGATTTGATCTATAAGGCAGTTATTGCATCATTAAAAGTTTAAACATTGACTGAAAAGGGAAGTGGGGATATTTAAGTTTGAATTTAAAAAAGCAAACTGGTCAATTTAAAATCAGCATTTTGATTTGTAACACTCGTTGTTTTCATACTTTAAGATTTACAGCTTTCAGCTCCCATTTGAGCACTCTGGAAAACTTTAAAATGTCCCCGCCAAACCTCGGTGTTGTTCTTGCATAAGAATGGACATTTCTGTCAGGATGAATATATCATCTTCCTCTGTCTTCTTGCAGACATACCTTTGGCACTTCCAGGCTGCAATGTTAAGCACATATTGTGTTCTGTGATGGCCCCAACCCCCACCACAACCCCGGCGACGCCAGCTCCATAATAACAGTCATTTTGAATTAACCTTAGTCCTCCCAGAATGCCCCACTGTCAGTGTGATTATGCTCCGCCTCCACAGCCCCCTGCCACAGGAAGTCAATTGTTTTGTGTTTGTGACCGTGCATATGACTGAATTTATGTGCCTGAGACCAGACAGAATAAGATGTGATATTTCTGCACTGTCAATTTTCCTTCATTCTCCCTTTACTGTCTTTAAATGGCAATATTTTTTATTAAACATAAGTATTGCTATTACACAACATGTGTGCTATGAACATGAATGATAAGCTACCACCATAAACACCCTAAAGCAGCATGACAGCATGTTAAAAATGTACCTGCATACCTTACCAACTACATAGCAACACTATAGGCATGCATAATTAGTGTATTATACATGGCTATGCCAGCAACCAGCCACAACATTGTGACAGTCACTTTTGCATTTTTGTTTGATTTAAATATTTTATAAGTTTTCTGAGTTTGGTTTCTTTGAGCTTAGAGACTGTGACCTGTGAATGTGCTGTTTAGATTTTGAAGATGGAGGGTGAATTTGTGCTTCAGGAGTGTATGTGTGTTTTGCCTATGGACAAGAGGTCTTTGTAGAAGTGTATGTGTGTGTGCATATGTGTGTGGGAAGGGGGTAAGACATCTATGGCGGGCAGATGAAGGCAGATCTTCAGACCCTTCGAAAACCACATGTGAGGCGCCTCAGCACAAGATAAGACCTAATCCCTCCCAGAGAGCCGAAAAGTCAATATCCACACACACACACACACACACACATACACACACCAAAAGAGGCTCCAAATCTTTGTCCATGGTTACACAGTAACTGGCAGAAACGACTACGAATTTTGACCATCACATGGACTAAAGGTTAAAGGATTACAGTAGTTAACTAAAAAAATTAAAACTGTTATTTACACATTCTAAAGTTATTCCAAACCTGTATAACTTTGTTTCCTTCTGGGGAGAACAAAATGAGATATTTCAAAGAATGTTCATGGTGTTACTATAATTACAATTAAAGTGAATGAGAAAAAATGCAACAAAAAGCACACGAAAAAGAGTCCAGAAATTATGTTCCAAGTCAGCTGAAGCCATCTGATAGCTTTGTGCAAAGCACAAACTGCAAATTAAACAATTTGTTGAAGATCTATAAATTCTGTCCATACATTAAAACTTTGTCATTGCAATAAAATTATTCTTAACTGCAATAGTCTTATTTTCTAACTTAGGAATTAAGTTTAGAATATTTTATTTTTCCGAAAACATTCGTAAAGAATGTTCTTGATTTTTTTCCCATTAATTTTTCACAACAGTTCAACTTTAAAAGAATTAAAATTCATGAAAAGAATTTAAATTTTGGATAACGTTAAACTTGGATTAAATCCCCAAAGATAAGATGTTTCAATTCATTTCATGAATCTGTTGGGTTGTTTTATAAATATAAAGCAAATAAATAAATACAAAACAAATAATAATAATAATAATATATAACGTATTCTCAAGTTGACTGTCAGGTGACAAGTGATTATTTAAAAAATAACAAATTAATTACTTAATTAACTCAAATTAATGAGATTAATTAATTAACGTGCACATCATGTGCCGATTAAAGATAAAGTTATTATTAAAGATAATAGCTATCATTGTGTTTAGTAAAAAAAGAAAACACTAAATAGACATTACAAAAAAGTAGCTGAAATATAAGTAGCTTTATATATAAATATATTAATTTAACATACAAAAATAATAGTCAAATATTAAAATATTTAACAAAAATATAATAATAATTATAATACAACTAAAAGTGCCAGTAGGTGGTGGCAAATACCTGTCTTAAGTCAGTTATTTAATCATTTATTCAATTGATTCGTTCAAACAGCTGATTCATTCGGAAACTAAGCAACTGTGTTATATGTTATAATATCACATGCAGCATTCACGCGTATCTGACAGAACCACTGTATTACTTTTAATGTTTATTTTAGCAAATGCTCCGTAAATTCAGATCAACAGCATTCATTTGAAGAGGGTAAACTTTATCACTCGACTGAATCTACACATGCATTTTAGGTGTTCTTGCTCCTTCCAAGCAATAAATGCACATTTTTAATGATTGCTGTAGTGTGTTCATCAACCACTCAGGTAATGTCAATACGACCCATCAGGGGCTGCCAAAATTATATTAAATTTAAAGTATGCATTTAGCAGATGCAAGCGACTTACATTGCATTCAGGCTAACAATTCTTTTACTATCATGTGTTCTCTGGGATTCGAACCCCCAACCTTGCGCTTGTTAACGCAATGCTCTACCAGTTGAGCTACAGGAATCAGCCAGGGCTATAGAAATGCATATAAATTTTTTATATTAAGTAATTCTCCATATTACACGTAGGCTAGCCGTCTTTCTATCCGAACTTACGTCTAGTTTTGACGTCCATTCGGGGGGATCAAGCCTTCTTTAGGCGGGTCAGACCCCTCAACCCCCTCCCCATGCATGATTAATGTTGAAGTTCCATTTTTGTTTGGAAAAGAGCAGCTTGAACATTCAAAAAATAATTCCTTTTGTGTTCAAGATAAAAAATAAAATTAAAAATCATATGGTTTTGGCATGAGATGAGAGTGAGTAAATGATGCCAGGATTTTAATTAAACGGCTACCAATAATGGCTGGAATTCCACTGTCATTTATTATGTTATGATGCTTCATGTTTATGAGAAAGCTGGTGGCAGGCGAGAGTCCTCATCTCCCACATTCTCCTCTCTCGCTCTCTCTGTCTTCCTGTGTTACGCTGCGAGTATATAGAATCTAACGAATGACTAACATTCCCCCGGGGAGAGTGTTAAATAAACAGACCACTAGGCACTCTGACAAAATGGAAATGATCATATCATTAGACATAACGCATCTGTCATAAGAGACAAGACGTTGAATTCACTGCACAATCACAAGGAGTCACACTAAATTTGATTACTGGCTATAAAACACCGCTGCACATTAACAGCCTAATAAAACTGGGCATCTCTCATAACATGCAATGTATTTTATGATTCACAATGCCACTACTGCTGAAAAGTTTCATTTTGATTGGATCATATCAAATTTCCTTGAACAAATTAGGCTTTTCACGTAGCGTAACGTCATGCTTTCCTCACACTGAGCAGAGAACACAAAACATATTGTTTTGATTTTTCCCTTTCCTGTTTTCACAGGATCAGGTGAAGTATGGAGTTCCCAAAAGTGGTAATGACAAAACAAGCAGAAAAATTAAGAGGGAAGAGATTTAAAAAAAGTAAGTAATGTTTAAGAAAAGAGGAAATGTGGACAAAGGGGGAACCACAATTTTTTATCACCTTTTTTTTCTTCATCACATATTTTACTAATCTTCGTAAATTAGATATAATTTGAAAAGTACTCAAAATTCATCATGTGGAAACTGTTATGAAATCAGACTTGTTACTATGGAAATTGTACTTTAAAATATTTTAGCTATTTCCTCCCTCTAGTGGTTGGCGTCAAGTGTCATATTGCAAAGTTTACTGATGTTTCATAATCAAATCTTTTTCTAATCTGACAAAATACATATCGTTGAAAAGGTCTGAGTCTCAAGGTTCCATATTTCATGTATATTTTAATAGAATCTACCAAAGAGCAAAAAACTCTCAATTCTTGATATTTGTTTACATGTCAAGAAACTAGCAAACTTCTTTATTCTTATAAAGGTTCATTTTTCAATTCCTTATTTTGTATTCATCAGTTCCTCAAATATCAACTGAATTGAAATCATGTTACATGTGAATGGAACAAAGCACAAGATACTCCTTTTCTGATATATATATATATATATATATATATACAGATGTAATATTGTGATATAAATTAATATATTTGAGACAGGATAATGCAACAAAAAAATTCTACAGAGTTTGGATGTTATAATTAGTATAACACATAACCTCGCATAACCTCACAGGAATATTTTTTTTTTTTTTTTTTTTTTATCAACTTCAAATTTGGAACATAAGCTATTTAGACATATGCATTTGATTTTATATCAGTTTTAGATTGCAAAATATTTTGAAAATATTTATTTAAAAAAAATAATTCGGTACATTTACAGTAAATTTTTTAAGTTTTTTTTTTAATGCTTTCACTTCAGCAAATTGCCATCTTTGAAAATCACTTACTTTTAACATTTTATTGGTCATCATACATTATGCAATTTACGGTGAAATCTAACCCTAACTGAACCTCTTACTTTTGACAAAAAGCTTTGCCTTGCCCATACTGTAAATCTGGACAAAAGTTGCGTACTGTATTCCAGTTTTTAATTGATTACAGTAGTTGGGGTCCTTAGAGGGCCCAGGCACCCCAGTGGTCAGTCAAGGGGTCATAATAATTACTTTACAGTATACTCCAAGGGCCCTAAAGTGGTCACTGGTCAGCTGTTTACACCAAGGTTCCTAGAGTTATTAGCAGGGAGCTCATGCTCTGTGTGCGCAGGGGCCCGGGGTCCCTAGAGGTCAGCTTGTGCTGTGTGCAGCCCTGAAGGTCATTGTGGTCAGTATACACTGTATGAGCTTAGGTGCCAAAGGGCATAGGAGCCCAGCAGTTTAGTGATTATCTCACACTGAATGCATTAAGGATCCTGGTGTTGTACTGTTTTGGCATCTCAGGTCATGGCCTCTTGTATGTTGTTACTTAAATATGAACACTTTTTTTTTTTTTTTTTTGTAAAACCAGGATTTGCACACATAGGTCTGTCTTGTGCCCCAGTCATTTAACAAAGTTTAGCCCCATGGACAGTGTGATCAAAACTTAGTAAAGTGAAAACTTCCCAGAGCAGTCCAGCCTGTCAACATTAAATTACAATCAATATGAGTCAGACCACATGTGAACATCTACAGTATAAAGCCTTCTGCAGCCTGAAGAAAAAGCTAGAATAGGCTATGATAGCACCTTAACATATAATTGGTATATGAGACAGGGACATTTTATTATTATTATTATTATTATTATTAGTTGTTTTGTTGTTGTTGATGTCACTGTTGTTATTGTCACTGTTATTTTTTTATTTACATTTGTATTTGTTTTATTATTATTATTATTATTATTTGCATCCTAGCGACAACATAGATTGTTTACTTTAATTAATTGAAAGCTGCAGGTTTATCTGTTTTAATCCCTAACAGCAGTTCTTCTATGATCCTGAAAGTATACAGTATGAACACACAAGCAATGGTGTGTTGTTTTCTTTTCTTTTTCTTTTCTTGCAACAACCCTAAGCGCGCAGTTCTTTTCCTGAAGTGCCCATTTGGATTTTGTCCATAAGCCGTAAAATACTTAAAATGAAATGTAGTGCAATGAGGTGTCACAGTGCGTCATGGGAGTGACATATAGACTGATGCCATTTACAGTAAGTACAGGGCAATTGAAGTGAGCACACTGAAGGTCTCATATATGACTGCCACTTTATTTTAAAATATGACAACAACATTAAATCAATGTTCATCATACAGAAGCTTAAAAAACATTATGAAAATTTGTGTTAAAAAGAACTGTCATTCTGTATATTTATTTATTTATTCAGGTTAGTCTGTACTCTTCACTAATGGCCTCAACAATTACATAATAATAATAATTATTATTATTGTTATTATTATTATTATTATTATTTAGGCAAATGCTACTTTACGGATTTACTTTTCCGTCTCAGAATTATAAATTAACTTAATAATAATAATAATAATAATAATAATAATAATCATAATACATTTTGTGTTTGTCACTGATTTTCGCTGCCGTCACATCCTGTTTGGTGAGACAACTTGATGCACACATCCTCTCAGATCTGACCTGAAATCAGTAAATAACTATCTCATCCCTTTTCAGTTTGTGTTGGTCTCAGTTTATTGTCCCTTGTTTACTTGTGCATATAGAAGCACGTCTTCGTGAATAGACGAGCTGTGCACGCACACACACACACACACACACACACACACACACACACACACCCTATGGGGTTATCAGGAGGCAGTTTGCCTTGCCAAATGTTCATTATGTCCCCAGATAGTGGCATTGGCAACTTGTCACCATCATTGATTTCTCTTAAACTGCAATTTACATGGATATTTGTGGGTGTCCTCCAGGCAACCAGTGTCCCCTCAGACCAACCAACACCCTCTCCTATCCATCCATCCACACACACACACACACACACACACACACACAGGTACCCATGCAAACAAACACTTTTCCCCTATAGCCCTCATGGAAATGTTCCAAGCGCACAAAGGAATCTCAAAGTGACTTTTCTGTCAGCAAATATGCCGGCAAGAAACGGATTGTCATCCTGCCCCATGCATGATCTTGTCAGATCCCAGTGCCCAGCCCACCATCTCCCCGCGGTGTGGAGCCAGGTACAGTGTGAGCGCAGAGAGGAGCTCCACCCCCTGCAGTGAGGTAAGCTGAGTATGGAACGGCGAAAGTGCCAAGAAAAAGAGGAGAGGGCTCCAGTCCCCAAATCCAGTCCAGAGCTCCCTCCAGTGCCCATTCCTAGAAAGAGCCCTCCAGTGCTCGCTCCTAGAAAGCGTCCTCAAGTCTCCGCTCTTCCAGAGTGCCATCCTGTTCCCGTGTTCAGACTAGAGGGGGCCCCCGATCCAGAGTTTAACCCGGAATGCCCGGAGGCTCAGAAATGCCCACCCTCCCATCCACTCTTGCCTCATCCACTGCTGTCATCTGGCAGCCCCACTGCTTGCCTTCAGCCCACCATCTATGCAGTGCTATCCACCTACATTACTGTGGCTGGTGTTTTCTTTGACTACTCCTCCAGCCTCTTAGCCCCAGACTCCACCTCGGCCCATTGACCTGTCAGCTCCATCATGGCTCCTAACTCCCTCCTCTCCGCCATGGCCCAGAAGTCCACTAGCTCCGCCAGGCTCCCTCGTCCCTCCGGCTCTGCCTTGGTCTGGCGTCGACCATCCTGCGCCTCGGGACTGAACCCCTCAGGCTTTGCCTCGTCTTTTCGTCCCTATGGCTCCATCAGGCTCCTTCATCCCCTCAGCTCCTCCTCTGTACTCTGTCTCTCTGGCTCCACCACGGCCTCCCGGATCCACACCTTCAGGTCGGTCATCACCGCCATCTGGTCTGCCTAGGACCTCTGGATCCTCCCTGTCGCCCTGGCTCATCTGCTCTCCCTTCATCGGCTCCACCGTGGGTCAACATTATGGCTGTGGCCTGGGTCCAGCTGGGCTCCTCCTACTCCAAACCCCTTCTGTCTCCCCCCTGGCTCCTCCCTCCATCTTCTCCCTGGACTCTGTATGCCGGACTATGTTTCCTCCTGAGCCTCCTCCTTATGGGGGAGGGGGGGGGGACACGGCATGGATCTTAGAAAGTGATTGTTTTTTTGTTTTTTTTTTATTTTGAAAAATTTTGCATTACATCACTTGCTTAGCAGTGGATCCTCTGCAGTGAATGGGTGCCGTCAGAATGAGAGTCCAAACACCAAACACTAATAATCCACACCACTCCAGTCCATCAGTTAACCTTTTGTGAAGTGAAACGCTTTATGTCTTAAAGAAATAAAGTCATCATTAATGTGCTTTAACTTTAAACCATTGTTTCTGGCCAAAATATGAGTTCATGATCTAAAACACATCCTAAACTGAAAAAGTCCATTCGCCGTTGGGATTCACATCAAAATACTCCAACACAGTTGTTTGGAACTGTTTTGGACTGTTTTTGATTGTAAATGGTTTTTGATCTGTGCATATTTCTCTCCTGATTCAGGCGAGATTACCTTTTCACTGGAGAAAGCAATATTGTGAACAGAGGAGCCATATTTTTTTCACAAGCAACAAAGTAAAACAAAAACAAAACATGTTAACAATGGATTTGTTTCTTACAAATATGTTTCTCACTTTACAAGATGTTTACTAATGGACTGGAGTGGTGTGGATGACTTGTGGATTTATTGGGATGTTTTAACCAGCTGTTTGGACTCTCATTCTGACGGCACCCATTCACTGCAGGGGATCCATTGGTTAATAAGTGGTGTTATGTTTCTCCAAATCTGATGAAGAAATAAACTCATCAAAATTTACTCAGAATGGCCTGAGTTAATTTTAACCTTTCTGATTAAATAATAATTATTAATATTATTATTTATTATTTTTAGTTGTTATTATTATTATTATTATTGCTATTATTAAATGCTAATTGACAACAATAGTCTAAGCTATTATGATTTATCCAATATAAAAAGGTAGATTTGCACAGTGCCACTGTAAAATAACTTTCATTAAAAAAGGCTATTTACATTATCACATTATTTAATGATTAGCATATTAATCATAAAACTGGAAGAATGGTCACACTGCTGGATAACACGAATCATCTGGATGACACAAACTTGTCCAAATGCTGTAGTTATATAAAGCAAAAAGGAGAAATTCTCACATTTCTAAGCTAATAATTTGATTTCTAATTTAAACATTTGTATTTTATTGTCCAATCAGAAACATTTTCACTAATTTTCTTAAACTTTTGAGCCTCACTGTGTACTGTAAATTTGCAACTTTTGCTGTCCCAGCCACATCTCACCTCCTGTCTGTCCTCTCATAGGCGCGCATCAGTGCCATAATCAGTGCCATCATCACTCTTTCAGAGATGAAGGCTGAGTTCGCACGGACGCCTGAGATGGGATGGGATGGAGCAGATGGAGGTGTGCCATCGGTCGTGATGTCAGAGCGCAAGGACTCTCATCATTGGCTCTAATTAGAATCTGCGGCAGCAAATAGACACGCGTCCTGCATGATTGGACTCAAAGTGGCTGTTGCCAAAAAGCGCAGAGAGGCGCAGGAGCTCCAGATACGGTCAGACAGGCGAGCAGCACTTTTAGCTTGTTATCGAGATCTTATTAGAAGAGTGTGAGGGGGAATAAAACGCAGCTGATATTCCCGGAGCGTTTCGAGTGCGCAACTGCAGCACGACAACTTCAGAAACATCAAGCAGAACAAGTTCTCCAAAATCTGATCACCATGGCATCGGTCCCCAGCAGCCAAGTCAAATGCAAGTTCAAGAGGAGGAGGAGAAGGAGGTCCAAGCGAAAAGGTAAAGTTTGTTTCGGTCGTAATTGAACGCTTTTCTTCACAAAGCCGAGGTTGCGCGCACGCTGCCTGGTATACACCGCGTTCAGTGGCGGTCATCTCCGCGTAACTGCGCAGTCTGGATGTGTGGACGCGGGTTGGTGTTTGATGCGCGTCGGTCGCGTCGCAGTCGTTCCTCTGTCAAGTTTGTGTAAACATATGACAGCTCGCTTCAGATGCGCACTGATTCACGCTCGCACGAGGAAAGACTCGATCGCGCCGTTTATTTCTCCTGTGCATCCAGTATTTACGGTACTGATATCTGTCCTTGTAACCTCAAATTTAAGATTTGACCTCATTAACGCCCTTCGATTGTAATGTTATACCACGTTTTCAGCCTCGTGTTACCGTTGCATGCGCATTTATGGGATTTTTCTACTACTATGACTAGCCACAGTGAAAACTTAAATGGGGTTTGTTATGAATTCCTTAAGGTGCTATTTCTACCCAGTTTGTACCTGGAAACTTATATAGACGAAATAAATCATAAATGTAGACGTTACAACAAAACATTCTACAGTTTAAACCGTAATTATGTGTAAACGCTCTGTCAAAGTGTTTTATGGCTCTATATCATTTTGTCTAAATTGTGAATGTGAACATATTTTTCTTTTTTAGCACATTAAATATTAAACCGCTAGTGTAAAAAATATCAGTAAATAAAATGATCTGTGACAAACTTCCAGCTACCAAGCTTTATATGGAAATTATGTGAAGTTACAGTATATACCATAAACTGTTTTGTGAGATAACCAAAAATGCACTTTATGCAGTAACATCTGCATTTATTATTAATATGTCAAAGTGAACTTGCCAACATGAGTTTACAGTACAAAATGAAAGTCTTTTTCAAAGGTCAGGTTGTGTAGAAATAGCACCTAAGGTAACAACAGCACGTTTTCACTGTTAATTATTATTATTATTATTATTAACTAGTTATTCTAAATTACCTGCTTTTAATTTAAGTAACAACAACGACAAAAAAAACATTACTGAATTCATCTAAATTAGTTTACTGGTATTTTAATGGTCAGATCATATAGAAATAGCCCCTCAAGGTAATCGATTGGAGCTCCAATGGTACTATTATTTTATTCCTAATAGGTCTAGTATAGTTCTACAAACTAGTATAGAATATATTAAAGTACTCTAAATTAGTTCAGAAAAAATATTTGCATGTATAACATGGCTCTTTTGTTTAACAGTTTAATATTTTTTTAAACAATTATGTTGTCAGCACACAGATTATTATTATTATTATTCAAACGAACAATAATTTAAAGCTATAATTTAAAACTTAGTATTTTTTCGTGTGAAGAAGCAGGAATTTTTAGGGAAATAATTTGCAGCATTTCCATTATCAACTCTGAAATGTCATTATATTGTAATGAGAACAGTGCAGCGTAATGTGATTGAATGACAGCGGGCACGCTTGCTTCTCATCTTACTTTGGTGGCTGGTAATAAATGGAGGTGTGTGACTGTGGGGAGGTTCAGAAACACCTCTGCGTCTGCTGTTGCAGGTTTTGCGCTGCGTCTCACCCCGTCTCCACTTATGGTGTGACCCGAGAGAGGCACGGGCCGTGGGCTGGATGGGCTGATAACGTGACATTGATCAGCCATGTTGCTCGCGGTCAGTCTGTCCGTGTGCCTTTTCGCTGTCAAATAGACACGGATTTGCTTGGAGTTTATTAACGTCTGCATTGCTTGGTTTTGCAAAACTGTTAAACATGTGAACAAACGGTTGTCAATAAATCATTATTATTTTTAAATATAAATATTGAATACCGTGGTTAGGCAGTATGAGACTACAGATCCGTCTCATTGTTCCTGGTTTTGCTTATGAGGACATTGTGATGGAATTACTCTGGTGGCCTGCGGTGTGGAGTCATTTCATGAAGTATCATTAGTGTTGTGCAATACACACTCTGATGTCTGTTGACAACTGCGGCCTGACCTCTAACCCAGAGTATTAATAAACCAAGCAATCGTAAGAACATAGACAATAGTTGTAGTGTAACATCGAGGCAAATATATTTACATAATGCAATCGTAAGAACATAGACAATAGTTGTAGTGTAACATCGAGGCAAATATATTTACATAATGGAAACGACAGAATTGGTCACACAACATTAAGCATTGCGTATAAACATTAGAGGAATGCGTGTGAATGTGAGTGTGTTCGAAGGGCTAATTTATCAGCTGAGCTAATGGGAAATGATGGTGCTGGACAGAAGAGTAGAAACTAGGTACGTAGAAAAACATGCTAGAAAGTGTACGTACTGGTCAGATAATTTCGACCGCCAGATTTTCACAATCATCTTTATCCATTTCATCATCATTATAATAAAAGATTTTCATTTCCACTGGGACAATATACTTTACTCGGGGGAATTCAGACAAAATTAATCACATAAAACCAGATAACGCCAGCAGATTGTTTTAACTTCTCCCATCTAATCTCTCATAATGGAGATGAAAACATAAAGCCGTGTCTCGTTCTAACAAATGCTCATTTTTCTGAAAGCCGAAACAATTCGTTTTATTGTCTTCCTGGCAAATGGGCGCCGTTCCGGGATTATATCGACATGGCATTTGACGGTCTAATCCTCAGCAAATGCTTCAGATTATTACAGAGCATCCAGTGCATTAAAACCTATGTGTATTCAAACGCACATAAGAAGATTTTGCTCCTGATGTGTTTTTTTTTTTTTTTTTTTTGCGCGCCAGTGTAGTGTAGCGGTAATGTTAGCAGAGGTTACTGAGGTAACACGCATACAAACAATAGAGATTAGTCCTCAAAACTGGGACCGTCTCTCTTATTGCTATCAAGTATGTGCTTTTTTAACCTTACATATTTGGTACTCAAATGCTTTTGAACAAGAACGTGTGTGTTGAGGAATTGTAAAGTTGTTTGCTGATAAGTTCAAGGTAAGCAGGTCAAAAGCAAACCGTATTGGTGTAGTATATGAGAAGTATTAAATATTACAGTATTGGATGAGTCAATACATTGGTGCAGAATAACTACATTTAGTTCTGAACTTGTTAAAGGTTAGTGGTTGCTGAAGTGTGTGACTGCCCCGCTGTGGCTCATGGCAGAGGGGGTCGTTCTGTTAGCTGGCTCCGGTGTGAATTAATCACGGCCCAGTTATTTACCCCCCAATCTTTTGGGAAGAGTGTACTGAAACCCTATCCACCATTAGAAAGAAAAAAGTGTTACTTCCAGATAGTCATTTTAATGAAATAAAAGGCCACTTAGGTGTACTTAAGTCCACTTTTATTTAGGTTTAAGATTTGAGTACACCTTTTAAAAAAAATGCACTTTTGAAATATTGTAAATCATTGTTTTAATAATCTTTTATCATGATTTGAAGTACACTTATTTTTTTGTTGATACGTGGTTATGAATTAAACTGTAGTGTGTTATTCATTATTACATTTAGAGTTAATATATATAAAAAAATTATAATATACTAATTTGCTAATTCATCAGTAAAATTTAATTATAAATTTGTGTATGTGAGAGAAATACAACTTATGCTATATATACACCACACATTATATGTTAGTATATCTGTATTGTACGCGTAGTATGAATTGTTTCCATACATTTTTGTCAGTATATTCAGCAATGCACATTAAGCAGATTCCAAAGGCAATAAAAGTAATTCTGGAATTGTGCTGAAATTGTGAAGTCCTATTAAAAAAATGCTCTAGATTTCAGCTAATTGCTTTTAATATGAATTTAAACTATAATGCATTTTAATTTAATTGCAACTAATATAAAATTAAGTTCACACTTAAGTATATTTGTTTAAAGTGTATTGTTTTTATACTTTTGTTACACATATAATATGATTTGACTGAGAGCTGAAATCCTGTTTTTTGTTTGGTTTATTTAAATGGATGTAACAGCCTTGCGTTGGTATCATATTGTCTATGAATGTATCTGCTGCTACTTTTTGCTATGTCTAAGAGTGTGTCCTGGTGTGTGTGGATGTTGACAGACATGTTGTCAGATCGGTGAAGTAATTGCCACACACATCTCGAGCTCCAGAAGGTCGAGCGGTTGCGGCGATGCGGTCAGAGGCCAGCAGAGACTCAAACAGTTCTCCAATGTGGCACATATTCCCCATATATGCCAGTTTGTCTTGTCTTGTTATTACACCTGATTCTACATCGTATTCGTGATTGAAGCAATCGGAGGTGTGTTTAGTTAAACTGCATTGAGCAGTTAATAAGAACAGATTTACACAGCCTTTATTATATCCAAAATAAATATATATAATTGGTTTGAGGATGAAGATTTAGCTCGGGCATAATCCAGACACCCCAAATCGGTTGTACCGGAAAAGGAAACGCTTTTAGCCGTAATCAGATGTAAACACAATTTTTGTCCCGAGCCCTACTTCATTACACTTTCCTCTTTGTGAGCAGTGGTGATAAGGGATTTTTTGGTGAACGCCGGTATAACACTGCTAGCATCTAAGAAGTTAATGAAGGTCGTCACTAGCGTCAACCAGAGACCTGTGTGACGGCAGCGTTTCAATTCACAGACACCTCCCTGATTAAGCGTGAAATATTCCATGGTTTAGGACACGGCGTCCTCCACAGAGCGTTTGGCTGGGAAGGGGAGGGAAAAAAAGATATTAACCCTGAATGGTTTCGGCTTCATCCAGAGGGACTGTCGATAAAATGACCGAAAGAAAGAAATAGCACAACTTTACAAATTAGCATAATTAGTAATTATCTCTTAATAGGCCCTCTTGGCTTTTAAGACTTGCTTCTTGAATTTCTGCTTAAAGTTCACCGAGTGAGAAATAAAAAAAAAAGTAAAAAAATAATGCGTAAATGTCTCAATGCCACACATGAGCTGCTGAGATAACCGTCTAATTGAGGTGAGACCGTCTGTAACATTCACGGGACAGGAAGAACAATCTGGACCTTTAGTATTTAAAAATCATTCTACAACAGTAGTGGTAGATGCTATGTGGCCAACACAGTGATTTAGGTCATTTTATTCCTAAGGTAAAATTTAATTGAATGAAATTGTTTTATATTGTTTGAAATGAGATTCAACATTTTAAATGTGCATTTTTAACCATTCAGGTTGTGATATTAAATGCATATCACCATATGTGATGAGCGTTGACCCTTAATCGTGCTTATCTTTTATATATGTTATTGTTCAGAACTTTAGGGTAAGAGTTTTTGTTTTTGAAAAAAAACAAAACAGGAATACTTTTTATTCATCAAGGATGCATTCGATTGATCAAAAGTGACTTACTGTAAGTTATCGCACAATGTCGGTTTCTTTTTCTTTTGCACTTTTTATTCATCAAGTGAATTAAAAATAAAAAGCATGGGTTTAATATTGTTAATAATGTTTCTTAAACGGCAAATCAGCATAATCGAGTGATTTCTGAAGGATCATGTGACACTGTAGACTGAATACTTTGCATGTTAAAATAACTGGTTTATATTGTAGCAGCATTTTACAATGTTACAGTTCTACTCTTATCTTTCAGTAACATAAAAAAAATCGACCCTAAATATTTGCATGGTAGTGTCATTATAAATTCAAATAAAATAAAACATAATAAAATATTTACCGTTATCTTTCAGTTCTACTTGTGTTGCTTAAAAAAAAAAAAAAAAAAATAGGGAATTATTTGATTTAATTTCATAAGGTGAAAAGAAACTTTCCTTTTTATTTATTTCATGCATCAGATGCTTTGTTGGTGTTATTTCATCACTGCTGTATAGCTCAGTGTGTTAATTATACTTTCGTCCATCACATCACAAGTGAAATATAGATATTTTAGGTTCTGCCTGATAATCAAAAGTACATAACCATGTTTCTGGCATACGCTGCTAGTGGACTCATCTGATCTGCCTGCCCACTTGTGATTGTGCTGCGAGCAGTTATCAGATGATCAGAGTAATAATATTACAGGCTACGAGAGCTGACAGCACAAGCACATCTCCATAAATACCTCCTGCCTGGAAAACGAGCACCGCACTGCTATGTGGGCCACAAATCAATTAACAATGCCCACGAGCGAGAACTACTGACACGGAGGCTTCTAATACTGTGAAATCAGTAGCTTTGCAATAATATTATTAAATCTAATGCTAAACTTCTTATTATTGTTATTATTATACATGCACACTTTTTATTTTAAATGTCTTATTTTGCTACAGGGCCCAAATTGTACATTGCATATGACGAACTACACAGTACTAAAATGGTTTATCGTAACAAAAAGTCCTTATTTACTGTGGTTTAAATGGCAAATATTAACACGACACTGTCAAATAGAAAATGACACATTTTGGTTTCTAAACATGACTTTTGAATCGCTTAACGCAAACCGTACAGCAAGTGAACCGCTATTTAATGGAGTCTGTATTTTTATTTACTTATTTATTTATTGGTTTTAGTGGTTTTCTCGATGGGTTTTGAGGACGGGAGCTTGTCATGATGGCATCCGTCTCATTTGAATGGCTGCTACCCAATGACAGATGATTTTGCTCCAAAAAATAGTGTCGATTTTGGTTTAATGCACAGCTTCAGATGTCAACAACAGAAGATATAGGAAGCATTTTCTTGACTCTGTAAACCATATTAATATTAGTTTTTAGCATTCTATGGGTAGTAGCATTTTATTATTTGCAAATAGCCTTGTTTATTCTTTTGAGGTTCGTTACTAACAGGCCTGTGACTGGTTTTTGGGTTGTGACACTGGTTTCATTGTATATGCTTTTAATATGTTGAAATCATTTTACAGATTTAGAGGATGATGATTCCAGTATAAAAATAAATCTGAATGTCATTTAATGTTCAAAATAAAGATGAATGTGGATTTAGATTGTCAGCTAGATGTTGTTTTATTCCTCGTGACCTTCACGTGAGAGCAGTAATCCATGAATCTCAGTAACAACGTTCCCCATAAAACGCTTATTTAGCACTTAACCACACCGACCGCATCCCCGCTTGTGTATATGCCTGTCCTGGTTGTGGTATTATTTAGATATGATTATTGCGACAGGCGTGAGTGAATGCGATTTGAGAGATTTGCTTTGTCTTTGTTGGCAACGGTGAAATTTATATGACGCATCATTCCACACGTTGCCATCTTTAAATAACGTTTCCGTTCCTCATAGCCTTCAGTAAAGCTGCCCTCATCCATCGATTTCAACATCCTTTAGGGGCCATGTGCGGAGACTAGGCTTATCTTGCAAATCCTTGCCGTGCATTAGCTTTTTCTAATCTAATTCTTGTTGGGTTCTTTTTTTTTCTTTTTTATTCTTTTTTTTATGGTGTCGCGATTTTATTTATATTTTTCACTCTCATTCCTTTCGTTATTGTGTGTTAGGCCTGTTTGTTTCTGGGCAGGTCCGATTTGAAAGGCTTTTGGGGATGCTGGCCGGTGTATTTGTATTCAAACACTGTATGTTCGAATTGCTCATCTATTTCGTGTGATAGCCCAGAGTGTATTTGGTTTTCACACAGAGTGAGCTCTGACACTCTCTCGGGGTGAGATTTGCTCTCTCGTTGTTTGCGTACTGGCTGCCAGGAGTCAGAAAGGACGGGGTTTATGTACTAGAGAGCAACACTTTCTGTCTTGTGTGTTTTCTGTGGTTAAACTACCTGGTCTCCTCCAAAGCTGTGTATGGTCAGCCAATGGAGGTTGAAGGATACGCCGGACCCCGGGCGATGTGTGATATCAGGCTTATAGGACACAGAGGATGTGTTGCCATAGCGAGAGACTGCATGTGCGCTGGCGTGTTTATGTATTGCAGGTTTTTTGGTTTCGGTAATATCGGATCATACAAAAAACTATGCAATCGCTTGCAGTAACTTAGGTGAAGCAGAAAGAGTGACAAACTGACTGTGAATTTAACTGTAAAAATGCTACTGTAAAAATCTGTTAAATGGTTTACGGTAAATTCCCCTACTATATACACTGAAAAACTGTATTGGACATTACATGTAATTTTACAGAAGTATAATTTACAGTGAAAAACCGTAAATTGCATTGCATTTCAAATTTAACATGTTTTGGCTGAAATAACCATGTTTTCTTGGTTTATTCTTGTCAATTTTGTATATTAGGGTTGTGTGTCACATCTAATGTTGTTAAATGAATGTTTATTGCATTACTTCAGTATCATGTGTGTTACATGAATGTGTTTAGTGTCTGTGTGAATGACACTGTGCACCTTTTATGTATGTTATTATTTAAAAGCTGATTGTGATGGGCTTTGGTTCATCATGTGGCTTTCTCATCACCATCTGCATTTGCTGGTTATCAGTGTATTACAAAGGTACAAAAACGATTTCAATAGGTTGGTATATTAACATTATAACAGTTTAGTGTTGTCATGGTACCAAAAGTATTTGGTATTTGGTACGAATACCAGTGAAAATCCACGGTTGTCTGTAGCAATTTCGGTACCAAAGGAAAACACAAAGAAATGCTAATAAAAAAAATGTGGTTTTACAGTGAACGATACCTTCTGTAGGAAAAAAAAAGAAAACAAAATTTCTAAATTTTCACCTCCAGGTAAATTTTTTTCTTTTTTTTTTCTTTCTTTCTTTCTGGGATGTCACTTGTCTCTTGTGTTTATGATAATTGAAACTATCAGGTTTTAGCAATTAAATTATAAATTCATACAAGGGAAAATGTGTCTGATTCTGTGTGAATAAAAAAGACGATGGGTCTCATTTACTAACCAAATTTGTCGGAGTATGAACATTATATATGTGTGTGTATTACATCATTCTATGGCATGGGAAAAGTTATTCTGTGCATATAATGCAATTAATAGTTAATGAGACCCATTATTTGTTTTTTAATACTCTTTGTAAAGGACATTTCCTACTTATATTTGAAAGTAATCTTAATTTGGAATTTTTTTTTTTTTTCGTGCTCAATGTCACCCTTGTGTGCACACACACTCATACAACAAGTCATATCATCTCTGACCGCCTTTCAAGAAAATTCAGTGGCTGTTCTATCATTAAAAAGATTCTTAGCAAAGCCAAATAAGTGCTCTTTCAAGTACAGGCGAAATGAATACCTCATAACACTTATTTAGTGTGAATGTGTGAGAGAGAGGGGGGGGGGGGGGGGAAGCAGTGATAATGTTTGCAGTTGTTTCTATATATAAGGCTGATAATCGTACTCTCTGCCCACAGCTGAAAGAGGGTCATTGTGCTATTCTCGCTAATGTGATGGAGGTTCATTTTAATTTGAATGGACTGTCAGAACAAGAAGAGTCTTGAATGTGTCGCCCACATGCACACACACATCCGTGCATGGTGTTACACACGCGCACACACACATACAGGCTCTGTTCTGAAACCAAGTGCCACTGTATATACTGTCTGCTTACACAGCATCTTAAATTTATAAATCTTATATGTGAACGTTTTGGAACTTTTGACTAAACTAAAACCACTAATAGGTGGTGGTAATTCACGGTTTTAATTGATAATTATAGAAATTGATTCATTCAAATGATTCATTCAAAATGAAGCAAGTGAACTGCTGATTTCAGAATCCTAATTTTGCTATTTCTGCCCTAGTAAGATATGCTAAAAATGGTAAGACTAATATACTAGTATGCAGATTTGACTTTAGCAGCTGTCTTCATGATGGCTTATCGAATCGTTGACATTGACTCAAAAATGCTAAAATAATTCAGGAACTAAACACCATTGTGTTAGAGATGCAATGATTGTCAGAACAGAACAGAACAGTCCATACTGACAATATTGTGTCCTTATAGAACCCCAAATGTACTTCACTTAATGTGAACTTGACCATAAGTTTTTGTTTATTTATTAAATACTATTGTATAAGGTAGCTATAAAATAGTGATCTAAAAATGAGTGTCTTGCTCAAGTCTGTGCTGGTAGACAATATATTTATTTCAAAACTGGACTCTTTGACCTGAAAGCGGACAGATGGCCACCCTAGATCACCCAGTCATTAAAAAATGAAAGGCCTATACTGAATTTTAAAAAAAGCTTTTTAAAGTTATGCAGTTTCTCTAAAATGAAAATTTTTAAAACCCCTTTTCCAGTAGTTCATGATTACTGGATAAGTCATGGACAATTCATTAATCAAGTTCATTAATCAAAAGGTGTGGGAAGCCTGCAGACAGTCACATTTTCATTTACTTCAAGCTTACGTTGATTTTGAATTAATCTGATGGTAGGAAATCCCTGTTTACAGAAATTATGTACGGATCAGATGCATAATCCTAATAAATGAAAATGTTAATTTGACAATGTTGAAGCCATTGCAAGCTTGTTGCAGTGCATGCTGGTATGGCTTTTATCCAAGATACATGTGTTGCTGCCTTAAATTTTGAATTTTAGAACAGTGGTTCTTAAAAACAGTACTTTTTTTTTTTTTTTCTTTAAGACCCAAAGACCAAAAAGTACCAACATAGTGTAGTGTAGAAAAGTAATCAGGCACATGCCTATGATGCCTTCAAATGCAGTCTGCTTTAACTGGATCACTTGGTTTTGGAACAGATCCATGGAGTTTCTCGTACTCATACACGCGCTATGAGATACACTCTTTCTCTATAAAACACACACGCTCCTGCAAAATCGGGAGAGGGCAGTGTGATGAACTCTCTGCAGTGGAAGCTATTATCTTGTTGTCACCTGTTCCTGCAATTCTTCCTGCCTGCCAACTCTCAGTTTGAGTTTGAAAACTATTGGAAGGCAGAGAGAGAGAAAGCGCAAGAGAGACTGCTGTGTGGAGCACTTTATACAGCAAGGTAGCACTTAACTTTCTGCTGTGTAATATGTACTTAACTGAGTAAATTTTGAGTGTAAGTCAAGAATGGAATCAAGAGCCTGTTCTGAGCAATAGTCTGTGTATGCTAGCAAGAGGGTGGTTGTAAATGGTGGGTCGTCTAGTTATGGGCAATAGTAAATCAAATGATGGCCAGCAGTGATTAAATTACTCCTCTCTCATGATTCTTTATTGAATTTGAGGTGTTCGTATGTTGCCCACACTGGATTTGAGAAGCGAGTCGCATGTTATACACGGCTTGCCATTGAGTGTATAGACCAAGCAGTCGCAAAGTACAAAAGGACCCTGACGGGGACGTCCACCCATCGGCCTGCATCCTTATACCTATCTGGGCTTAGCTAAGCAGGAATTGCCACAGAGTATCAGGGGGTGAGGGAGACGGCGAGATAAATGGGAGATGGGGCTTGCTGCCAGATGGAGCTTATAATGTCACTAATCTGTGTCTGCTTGTTTGTGCGAGTGTCTCGGAGAAGAACTTCTGACAGGAACACAATTCACTCCTGTGGCTGGATCACACTGATAGCAATTCAAGCTTCATATAGCTGCTCCTTATCAAGAGCCCAAATCTGGACGATTAGCAGCTACATAAATATTAGTTTTCCGCTTTCTGCTTGCTTAGCAGTTTCGCTTATTTTACCCAGGTTGAACTTTATGGCATGTTTTAAAAAATGAGGACCATCATTATTTGTTTAATTTGCAAATGGCAGAGCTATAGCCTAGCAGTTAGCATACAAATCCAGACATGTATCCACCTTATTTTGCAATGTGGAAGCTATGTTCTGTGAATGTGAGACTCAGGATTTATCAGCCACTATTGGTAAATATCGAGAAGAATATCAAAGTGCAGTAAATGGAAAAACATCTTTCACTACAAACCAGTGTGTTTATGATTATGAAAAATGCATTGAAGATATGATAACAAATACCAGATTCAGGCAGAAGAATGGACTGTTTATGTTTAACTAAAATCACTACAAGGAAATTACATGGAAGCCTCACACATTCAGGTTAGAAATGGCTGCACACACTGAATTTAAAAAGGTAGATATTTGGTGCATTAAAACTCTATTTCTTCCATTGTCCTCGTCATTTCCTGTCGTCTTTCTCAAGATGACCAATCCAGGCTAAGCACTAAGCAAGAAGCTATAAAAAATTATTCTGAACTTAAAAAAAAAAAAAAAAAAAAAAAAAAAAACCTGAGTTTGAAAACAAAGATTTTTAAAATATGCTCTGATTTGGGCTTAATTTTGAACTAAAGATGCTTTGTTATTTTTAATTATTTTGACTTGCTAGGACACTGTCTTCTTTGCTTTTCATTTACAGACGTATCGATAAAAATATAATGATTACATTTTAAACTTAATGAGTTAAATGCTGATTAATGAGATTAATTGCACTTAAATGCATCTATCGATATTTGTTTAAATGGAAAAAAGAGAAAATGAAGATCATTTAAAGACAAGCAGATGGCTGGACTGACTGCAGACATATGGAGGTTGTACTTAATGTTTGAATTGTTCAGATACTAGGAGATTTGTGCGCAGGAAAGGGGACATGAAAAATTGTGTTGGGTTACAAAAAATTGCACCCCTCTTGCAAAAATGTCACAATTTTGTGGAAGTAACACAACTGACTGAATAACATCAGAAACGATAAAACTGTGAAATTTCTAGGAAACTGATAGTGCTGTGTTTCAGAGAGGTGGGCAGAGCGAAGGTGTTAGGTTGATCCCCTACAGAAGATGGATTCTGCTCTGGTGTGTGGGTCATGATCTATTACACACGCAGGGCTAATCGCTCTCACTATAATTCCACGCTCTTGCTTTTCTCTCTCTTCATGCCTCTCCGTGGCTCTCTTCCTCTGACACCGCAATACCACACAGGCCCAGAGGTCAGGATTACTGAGAAATAGCGCGAAATGAGAAATCTTGGTTTGAGGGTACTTTCTGAGAATATGAAATGTGCAAATTTACAATCATTTATAAACAGCTCTGTCTTTTTGATTGGTTTATTCCTCCTATTGTCCCAAGAAACTGCACCCACCTGTGATCCTTTGGTCAAATTTGAAACTTTGGGGCAGTATAGAACTTTTTTTTTTTTAATTTTTTGTCTTTGTTCTACATTTGGTTTGGAATGTTTTGATTTGTTTGCCATGTTTTATTTGGAAGAACATAACATTATATTATCTTTGGGAGGGCCTTTAGCCCCATTGTACTAATCTGTTTATCACCTGCTGTGTTTTTTTTAAATTGGTTGTTACCACAAATTGAGGACCTTTAACAATAGTTAAGAAAACTGTAATGGGACTATTCTTACTTGAGGAATTGGCTTCCTAGGTTGTCAGTTCTAGCCATCCAATCATCAAGTTCTCCGATGCGGATCATTTGGAGATCGCCGATCAGTCCTCTGCTGACTATCTGTGTGGTTTGAATTCAGAGCAATCTTCAGGAAACTATCAGGGGACATATGGACTGGCCCATTGTTAAAAGGCTGAAATGCAATATCATTAAGTTTAGGAGTCCAGAGCCGAGGAGCCAGTGGAATAGATTTATTGTCTAATTTTCACTCATTAGTGTTCCATAATGAACACCCTGTTCACCACACAGAAGAATTTCACTCCATGATTGAAGACATCCTGTCTGGCCGCCTTGTCTATACCTACAAATTCCTCTAGCTCTCAGTCCACGGGCCAACGAAAGATTGCAATTTGATCCTTTATTGGCAATCCACGGGGGCTAGCGGCCAGCCATCAAAATGCACATTATCGCCTCCTAAGCAGGTGTTGCGATGTATTGCACCTTTATCACAATGCAGATTTGTGGCAAGTTGGGCAATCCATTTTTCAATTTGGTCTCCTGCCTGAGATAAATGAACAGATGTCCATTGATTTTCTCCCCACTGCACTCACACGCCTTGTTTACACCTGACAGCCACGACTTTATAACTGAGTGATTATTTGAAGTAACACGCATTATAATTAGCCATTTTTAATTAGTCTGACAATTGGCAGGCCATTTACAGAGGCTTTAATTGTACACATCCCTCGAATCTCTTCTTTCGTTAACCTCTAGTGAAGTGAGTCAGCTGAATTGCTCTGCAGTGCTCAAGTTAAATCAATGTGACCCTCCACCCTTGCCAAGGGCCTCTCTCTACTTGTCACATGGTTCTTTAGAGGGAGCCCCTTTTTTCTTTTCTTTTTTAACACTCTTTTATTTACTGGCCTTGAGTGCCAACACTTTAGTGGAAAAAAACATCAATTTCAACTTAATTTGATAGGCATTAGAGTTGGCACACATTACTACAATTGTTGCTCATAAGGGCTAGATGTCTTCCCTTGATTAAACATACCACTTCAAGGTAAAGCACAACAACTCTTTATTCTAGCACCGAATGCAGCCTGGATCACATTTCAACGTTTGAAATCCCCCAAAGTAGTGTTCTGTTAGGCAGTTGTTTTTGTCTCCTTCTGAAACGATATGCAAAGTCCCCAAGCACTTGTCATCTATGTGTCTCCGACTCTATTTTGACAAGATCACAAAGCCCAGAGCATCTTCATGGGATTCTGTTCACCAGCTGGTTATTTAGCTATAAATATACACATATAAAACAAGACTTGCTTGGTACCATCTTGTACTAATGAATAGAGTCAAGTGGCGCGCAGCAGATATGCCCTCAAATGCATGCTGTCACCAGCGATTTAATTGAGCCTCTGAAAACGGCCCTATTGTCTTAATGTCAGCATCCCATCAGCCCTCAGTAATGTGCAGCTCTTACTGTTGGTGGAGCTCTGGCAGCTATGACAGCGCATAGCTATAATCTCTGGCAGGGGGTTAGGAAGGGTTGAGAACCTTCATCAAGCTCTTCAGGTGGCACAGGAGAGGAAATTGCAAAAGAGGGAGCCACAAAATGGGGTGTGCAGTAAGGCTTTATCAAGAGAGCCAGGAAAGTGGAGCAGTAACCTTCGGTTAGGGTCGGTTTTGAGAGAGCACGAATGTAAGCGAGGATGAGAACGTGATGAATGAGGAAACAGGGACACTTGGCACGGAGAGGTGGGCAGCACGCTGGGATAGAGGGACAGCTGTGACATCTTCCATACAGGGGTCAGTTTGCCTGGTCTTCCCTAGGCAATCCTCTGAAGACCAGTGGTCGACATGGTAAAGGACATGCTCTGCAGGTGCAGGTCAAAAAGATGGATTCCTAAAGCATAGAAAGAAACTGAGGGAAAGAGGGGTTAAGCACTGGGGTGACTGGCTGTCCCAGTTTAGAAAAGGACAGGATGATGGATGGAGTCTGGAGGTGGAGAGGTAAAGGAACAAGGTTGAGGAGACAGGTGATAGCGTGTTAAACCAAGGCCTTGCTGGGAAGGCTGGCTGCTGCTGAGCTGGAGAGTTGCTTGGGTTAAGTGCAATGCACTTGTTTGTGTCGAGCATGTACAGAAAGACAGCGCTCTAAGGCACAAGGCGGAGAGAATGGGAAGGCTTAGAGCACCAAGGAGACACGGGAGAGTAGATCTCAAGCTCCATTGAGCACAATTACAAGGAAATGACAGGAGGATTGGGACAACAAAGAGTGCCGATAGGTGCTGTTATTTGACAGAGCGATCCAGAGGGTGGAAGTTAAAAGGTTAAGGCCTTGCTGTTTGTTGCCTCTCTCCTTTTGCTCTTCCCATGGCCGCAGCCATTTAGACAGTGGTGGAGATAGGAGCCTGGGAGTGATGGGATTAAGTTTGGCTCGTTTAAGGCAAATTGGCAGTTTCAGAGAGCCAGAGAAGAGGAGGGAAGTTGGCGTGCAGGGAATGTCAGTGATTATTATGGGGTGGGCACAAGTTGCTGCTGTCTTGCTGTAAAGGGGCTGTGAAGAACGGCTCTGCCTCTGCTCAGCTTGAAGATGACAAGCACACAGTCTCTGCAAGCTGGTAGTATGCTCATCGGAAACACATCCCCTGCTTCTCTGGCATCTCGCCTTCTAACTGTCCCTCACATTGCTCTGAATGTGTGTCAGAATGAAACTGCCAATAAACTCCCAGATCTTTCTCTCGTGAACCTGGAAGCTCCATTTAAATGGTCTGCTTTTGATTCTGCTTTAAGTTTAAGATGGATAAACAATCCAAAACAAGGTGTAATTTGGCCCTAACACAATTACGGAAGAATTAAAAGCAAATGATTATTATTTATTCAACACTATTTTGGAGGCATTTCAGCAAGGCTCCATATGTGGGGATTCCCTTGCCATGAAAGTTAAGTCCCCTGGAAGGGATAAGCATTTGAAGCCAGGAAACCGATGTTCTGTGACATGTTGGTTTACAGTTTGGCCCTGCATTTTTTAAACTTTCCATTAGTCTAAAACCTGATTCTAAGAACTGCATACTGAAAAAAGGGTAATTAAAAGAAAAACATTTGTGCTGGGCCAGTAGTGAGAGAGGAAAAACGGTTGGCGGAATTAAAAGTGGGACAATGGCACAGCTGTGGTGCATTGTCGAGGGTGCCACTGTATCTCATTGTCACAGAGAGCAGAAAAAAGTCATGACAGGGAGACCCTGTTGCAGGTTGTCTGTTATTTCCTGATGAGTGTTTCTGTGATTTGGAAGCAAGGGATGGAGAGAAAGGCAATAGGGATATAATTTATTGATCAGTTACAGTTATATAGTACAGATCAGTTATTATTCTCTGAGAATATTCTTTCTCTAATAAGCTGTTAAACACAACTTGAAAGTCAGACCTGATTCCTGAACAAATAATTTAAACACGTTTTGTGGAACAGATCAGCTGATTAATTTATAAAGTTCTCAAAAGAGAGATAAGTGAGCTTACAATAGATGTCAAGATTTTTAGTCGGTGTCAGATTTTGACCTGTTCAACACAAAAAGCATGTAAGTCAAATGACTTCTAATATATTTTGGGCTATTTTTATAATACTTTGATGGTGGAAGGTTGACAGCTTCAGTTTCCGTTCATTATAATTGTGTGGTCAGCTTTTAGAATTTCTTCTGGTTCTTTCCTAAATAAAGCAAGTTATATGAGTTTGTAACAACATAAGAGAGATTTAAATAATTACTGAAATTTCATTTTTGTTTAGTTAACCATTTAGCTCCAGCTTGCCTCAAGGGAATTGTCTGTATAATGGCTTATACAAGTTTAACTACATGTATGGAAAGTCTGCAAGTTTCTGCACTGGACTGTTGTCAAGTGGATGTGTTTTTATGGTTATAGTCTGTTAAGCTGAGTCAAAGACCACCACATAGTTGAAGATGGCTGTCCGGGCTGCTATTAACCTACTGATCAAAAAAGAATAGTTTTAAACATCATTAATATTCTCTTCTGATATGTTTATATTTATTGCTTTAGTAGTGGTAGTGGGAGGCCCTTGGGATGAACTCAGAGCTGTATATTCTCCTGTGTCAGAAATGTAACTGCAGATTTTGGGTTAATAGCTTATCCCATTGACCTTTTAATAGCCTGTAGTATAATTCACCCCAAAATACCTTTTGTTTAGTAATTACTGCTTGCAGAGATATTAAATGCCTCTAGATCATTCCAGCACCATCTTCAGTTCAAATAGATCAAGTGAGTTTATAGCCTTGGTTTGGTGTTTATCCCTTCTTTCATGTCATATAAATTAAAGCCATGTTACTGAGGTTGATTCTTACAGGCAGTTGGCACTAGAGAGCCCTGAAGTGAATGATGGTGTCAGTGAATTGCATTGACTCTGTGCCTGAATATATGGGACAGCTAAGGTGATGACAGATAAACGGGACTCGGGAGAGAGCACAGAGAGCCACTCCAGATTCCCATCTCCACGTATTTCATTCTAAATTATTGTTCTCCTTTACCACAGAGAGCCCTCTTGCCTACTTGAAAACCTTGCAGTCAGGCTACTACAGATGCAGACCATGGGTGCACAAACCTGAATGCCAAAAATTGCACTAGGCATGTTCAGAATGTACACATACTACTAACTTTCAGAAACTAAAATATGAAGTGTACAATTTAAGAACACTGCATGGAGTACTGTATCCTACAATACAGTGCTCTAGACTTGACGTTACATTTACAAAGTGACTAAAAAGATCCCTGTTTGGTTACACTTTTTTTTTAAATGTTCAATTTATACATTCTATGAATTTTGCAGCTACAGTAGATGTGATGTGAACTATGTCAACTACACAAGAGTATTAATAGACTGATAGGTTAGGGTTAGTAGAAAAAGTTGACATGCTTACAGATTTACTTAGTTGAATGTTTGGGAACGATCAAAATAAAGTGTTAGCAGATATTAAGCAGACCATTTTCTAATAGTGTAAGTCCTGCTAGTTAACATGTAGCTGCAAAGTTACTTATAGTTAGCAAAGGTGGACCATCAAATTTGAGGTTAAATTCATGTTTCATGTTTTTTGCCAGTTTGTATTGATAATATAAATATTATTTTCAAAACAGTAGTATGCAGTACACTGTATAGTATGGCTAATAGTCTGCTAAATATTTCACAAGAACACTTAACCAATTTATGTAAGCATGATGCAGTTTTCTGTCTTGGCATTAGCAGGTGGTATTTTTGAGAAATGCTTTTGATTGACTCAGTTTGTTTAAGCCCAAAATGTTTCCTAATAGAGTCATCAGGCCCCACTCATTGGATAATAGTTTAATTGGGTCCATCTGGAGGTGGCTGTGATGGGGAGGCCACCACCGTCTGAAGGCGCATAGAGGGTAATTTGTCATCCTGTATTCAGTGACTGGCGTGCTGTTGCAGGAAAAGTTTAGGGAAACTTTTTTGCAAATGCCCAGCCCCTCCAACCCCTATCAGAACTATGTGATGATTGGAGGATTTCACGTTCTCCTGGGATTTTAGAGGAGTCCAGATGTCCTCCATGTACAACCATTCACCATATTTGATAGCAAGTAATAAATGGAGATTACCACACTTTTTAGAGAGCTAAACACCATGTGAGATATGAAATCACATTTTCACTCTAGTATACACCTTATACATTCTTATATTCCATAAAATGCCCAAACAAACTTCTAAAGAGCATGTAGCTGTAGTCAAAGAAAACCAAATTTTATTCAAAGTAAAATTGATACCTCAATATAGAAAATATTATTGGCATAAAGTGCATGTTAAATGCTTGTCTTCACTGATTTGTATGGTTTAATTTGTCTGTTTATTTGAGACTATTTTGCTTTTTTTTATCAAACAAGCATTATTTAATTGAATCAAAAAGATGATTTTTAAAAAGTTAACATTTAATTAGATGATAAAAACATCAAATAGCCAGATTATGCTGCATATTGCCGGGAATACGCAAAATGAAAAGAAAAAAAAATACATTATTACAATACATAGTTGTACCGTGAGACCCTTCAGTTGTACCATTGTCTTGCCTCATATGCTACAGTCTGTATTTCAAAGGCAAATAAGAGCTTAATAAGGCACCCTTGCTGTTTTCAAATGGCATTTTTTAAATGCATATGCTGGTTTTCTTACATGAGCCTTTTACTTTTACACAAAATAAGATGCATCTCACCTGTATCATTAGCTTTTCATATGTTGCGCCACCCAGACTAGGCTTTCTACTAGCCTGCCATTTTCAGGACTTACTCTGCAGCCATGTCTCAGGTTAAAAAGCAGTTTTAGAAGTGCACATAGATGGAAATCCAACCAGGGAAGCTGCTTCCATGGGATAATACAGTCAATACATTCAGTCGCTTCCTCAAATCTTTAGCTGCTGACACACAGCCGGTGAAATATTCCTCTACCAGAACATGCCTTTGAACTGTCAGTGCATTCCCTTCTCTTGTCAACTAGTGTCACTTTACCTCCCTGATCTTTTAATATTTATTTATTTATTTTCCAGTAAAACACATTTGACTTCTTTTCTTTTGCATTAGATGACACATATTTGGGAAAGTGTTGGCGCAGTAAAACACAATCTGTATAAAAGGTGTAGAATCTCATTTGTTAGATGAATGGAGCCACGTTCCATTATAACAATGCTGTGGCCAATGAAATGACCTTTAAATGCAAGCTGGCCTGTATGCTAACTAGCCCAAGGTCACCCATGCATTGCGACTGTACTATAACAGCATGACAATGCCCACGGGTCTGAACCACATCCACTGATTGAGTGTGAGTGTGAACTAGTTGCATTCCCTGCTCGGACGCTTGGAGACCAGAAAGGTTGAATGCACTGTGGCCGTGACCGTAAAATGGAACGCAGTGTTTCCATTAGCTTATAACAAAAGTTGGAGTCACTGGGCCAACCTTTTTCCATTTCTGCAGCAGATACCTGTGAAGTTATGTCTGAGGTCGACAAATTGTGAAGTTATGTCTGAGGTCGACAAATTGACATTTGGTGACACAGTAATATGTGAAATGCTAATTCAATGTGCAGCACTGCTGTTTCATAATGTGACCTAGAACTAACAATGATTTTAGGTGTTTCCAGTGTAGAAGAACAGTATGAATTTATTAATATATTGCATTACTGTCAAAAATATTTGTAAATTCGGGCCCTGTATGTGTCTACATACCTACATTGTTTGGGGTCTATAGTCTGTACGTATCAATAGATTGGGGTCTTAAAATGTAAAGTTAAAAAGTTATTTGAAGGATAATGTGACTTGAAAACTGGAAACTTTTGAAAATAGCTTTGCCATCACTGGAATAAATAAAATTTTTAAATATATTAATATAGAAAACATTCTAGAAGATTAACATGCAGTTTTTTTTTTTTGTTTTTGTTTTTTGAAAATGTCTTTACTTTTTTATAAAGTTTGACATAAAATATGACCAACTAGAAGTAAATATGAAATTGATTTGAATTAATAGTTTAATGTAAGTCAACAGAACGTCTTAAATATTCTCTAAAGCTAAACTTGATATTTTGAATGCGCATTTGAATAAGCAAAATTCCAATCCAGTGCAAACTGCGACTCTGACCAGCATTCTCGTTTACATTATCGCTGAACGTGTGTGCCATCTGAACACAGATGTGCTCTGATTAAGAGGATGCAGATGATGACAGAACTGCATTAGTGTGATGTATGTGCTGTTAGCCAGTGAGCTGCTAATTCCAAATTTAGCACTTGATTCGCACATGTAGTCACGCCTGAGTGTGAGTGAAGATTTAGTGCTCGTGTCTCTGCTTTTGATGGCTTTTAGAAGTGATTTTTTGGAGTTCTGATTTATTTGTTTGGTATCCACTAATGAATTATGTTTCTAGGTCAGAAATGAGCTTAAAAAGCTACATTACAGTCATTCGTGCTAGACCTGGCAGTTATTGCATGTCTGCATGGTGGAAGAAGCATGGCTGTTTATCAGCAGGCCCACCACAGAAATGCCTGACACACAATAGTGAAGGGTGAGATTTATCTTAATTTTACTGACGGTGCACTCACCACACATTAACTCCTGGAGCAGCGCTGACAAGAATATGATATGAATTACTACTGATATCTGATAAAAGCTTGCATGACACTCTATTTGAATAACTGACAACATACAATAGTATCCCATGAATGCATTTGTGCTTTGTTTAGAGCAGTGTATTGTCTGGCTAGAAGCAAGTTCTTATTCTTTCCTTTTGTAAAGGTTGACGTAAAATATCAGACCCTGCTGGAAAAAAATGCTAAAACTTTCAGTTTGGGTGTTTGGTTTCAGTTGTCATTAGCGTAGCAACATGTTAACATTAGACCATGTTGAAAAAATGCTAAAACTGACCTATGTTCTTTGTCTGTGCTTCGCTTGGTTTAAACTGGTCAATCAGGTCAAGCAAAGCAAGTTTGTTGTTTTAGCTAGAATTACTAGCTTAGCACTATGTTAACATCCAACTGAACAGGTATATGAGTTTGAACTTTTTTAAAGTACTTAGCAACATGCTACAGACTATATTGTAATTAACTTCAAAGTGTGCAAACCATCTATTAGAATCAGGTTGCTGCTAAAGAAGAGCGTTTCAAATTAGTGAAGTCCATTATGTTAAAGATGCTCCCTCAGAAGCCATCTATACTTATAGATGGTTGACACCGAGGCATCTCCTTGGATGGGTTCTCCTATCATTACCAGGTGTTTTCCTCTGCTGTGTCCAAGCTCGTATTTTTCCTAATGAGTGCCGTTTAGTCACTCAGACCTCCTCTGAGGCCCTGAGGTTGAATCAGGTCAGCGGTGGCCCTGTCTCCCTCCCTCTCTGCTGTCCTCTATGCCTTTCCAGGTCACCGTCGCACAGTGTGATCATGGCAGTGTCAGCAAGCCACCCGCCCATTACAGACACCAGAATGAAGCTCTGACATTGACACTGTTGCTTTTCCTGAAGGGGCTGGTTTGGCGAGAGATTGGCTGTGTGTGTGCCCCTATGCGTGAGTATTAAAACACATTTCAGGCCAACAAAGATGTTGCGGTTCACAGATTGTTATAATGCCGCACCTGTTTAGCAAGCCTGGCTGTGTCGGCTGATTGGGTCGACTGTTAACGTGTGTGTGTGGAAGTGTTATAGGATTTCCGTGTATTAATCCTCATGTACACATACTGAATATATCTAGTTGCATCGATTTTTTTCTGTTCTTGTTTCTGTTGTTTGAGGGTAAATTTAGAGGATCACAAGAAAACTGATGTTGTACATAAAATTGGCAAAAATGGAAAAGTCAACATGCACAATTTCTTTTGTAACACAAAGAAATTTTTTTTTTAAAGGTGTCGTTGTTGTGAAATAAAACATTCTCATGAACTCATGAGCCTACAAATGATTTCTTGCATAGTCAGAATTTTGATAGCCATGTAATGAAAAACCAATAGGAGGTTGGAAATTGAAGCAATTGCAATTATTCTCTAAACTTACCCGGTGTTCACTCAAAAGGTTGGGATACTTTTGGAAATGATGGGATTTGAAAAATGGGCATTGACGATGTCAGAACGTGTAACAGTATATTCTACAATCTGAAAAAAAAAATAATAATAATGATATCGCACAGTCTGCCTTGGCTTTTATTCAAGATCTCACCAGGGTTATATTGTGTAATCTGACAAGCAACAATTATAAAGAACTGAAAAATATTTTATGCAATACTAAACGTACTTCATTGAATTCCTTTTAGTATTGCCCACAGAGTCTTGTTTTCTACTTAATGTGGAATAGTACAGATGTGAGTGGTCCAGTTGTGGTAATTCGTTGCCTCCCTGTTGTGCCCTCTCCCAGCCCTGACTTGAGGAGGATTTGCTCGCTGAGGCTGGAAGTCATGCTAGATTAATTAAGAACGAGCCTGCTGACTTTCAAGTGGCACTGGCGAAATTAACCTCACATCTCAGCCCCAAATTCAGTGTTATTCCAGCTCTGATTACGACTCTTATTGCTTCTGCTCAAATGAGCCTTACAATCCAGCACACAGTTGGAGGCGGCCAATTCCTCAAATCAGAGCGCTGGAGATGAGGGGACCTTTTTCAAAACCCCATCAGATTAGAGAGGGTAATCATAACACAACAAAAACACATCGATATTTGCAGTCATTTGTTGAACTGTTGAAGGAGGCAGGTGTTGGGTTGAAGCGCTGATTTCTTATTCAAAATGTTTAAAACATGCAACTCAACTGTTTTTGAGTTCTACATGATTAGAATTCATAAGAGTTTCACCATATGAAATTAAAGGTATATGTTTGCTCAGCATCTCACTTCACAACCATGATACTAACATTTCCTGCCAGGTGTTGAATCTTGGATTTTAACTGAATATTGATGTGCTACTAAAACTCATCTTGATCTGGTTTCAATTATTAGTGGCAAGAATCTTTGTTGTATTACATGTATTGCACTGTTTGCATTATATGACCTTAATTGACACAATAACTGATCAAGAGGTGTGCTATTACTTTAGTAATTGAACTCACGAGTTTGGACAGAAAATCCCATTTGCTTGAACTTCTTAGGACCAGTAGTGCATTATAGTAACTTGTTAGTGAGCTCCTAATTGTGCCTTGAGCCAGTAAGCAACCACCCAGGACACTTTAGTAACATAGCATTGGCCTGGCATTATAAACGCACAAAGCATTCAGTCAAATGTACAAATCTAGTTTTATATTTTCAATTTTGTTCATGCAAGTTTCAAGAATGAAGTTTACGGATTATCTCTGTTTTTAGATTCCTCTATGTTCATAAATGTCACCCTGCATTATAGTCAGGCGGCACCTGCCTTTGGGACAATGATTCCTTGTCAGGATCAGACAAGTAGATTTGGAACAGGAGTCTGCAGGAGATTGGCTGCCTCTGCATCTGTAGCATTAGCTGTCCATAGATATCACTCACCACCAGATGTATGAAGCACAAATAAGTATGAAACGTTTTTCAAATTTATGACCAGGTCTAGTCATGTTGTCATGTTTGCCAGGCAGTCAATGTTTGATTTAAAGCCTTCAATAAATGAAACTACATGTTGTCCACCTAAAAAAAAAAATTAGAATAATTGTTTTATTAAAATTGCTGTCAAATTGTAGACTTGTAGGAAATTTTTGTTTATATTCTATTAAGCACCTTTGACTGGTGCGAGAACCACTGTGTCCTTGGACTTTTAATACTCTCAACATTACTTTCCTATTGTCACTTTGCATTAGATCTCCCTTAACATATACACAGCACTTGACATATATACCCATGCACACACACATACACATTTCCCTTGTGTCCCTAACACTGCCCTCCAGGTCTTTCTGTTGTTGTTTTCCTAGCGCTAGACCAGTGCCCCTCCTGCAAGCACTCTTTGACCTTCAGTACTAGCGTCCAACCTCCATCACTGTCTCATGTCAAGTCCACCCTCCCCAGGCTTGCCTACACACACACACACATCAAGTTCACACTTTTCAAGAACTCCTAACAGGTTCCAACAAGGATTGGTGTTCTTCAGTCTTTTTGTTGTATTTGGTTGATGGCCACATACCAAAACAAACATCAACCCTGTTCTTCACTGAAAAGACCAGAATATTTTGGACCGTTTTGGACTGATGTCCTCAAAGCTTTTTAAGTAACTTAACAAGCAAGACTTTCTTAGTCAACCAGCTTCATCAGATTTATTCATCCTGGTCTGTTCTGGAACACTGTCATCCATATTACAGAACAAGCATGTTTAAATGATTTCTTAAGGTTTGGGTTGTGGATCCGGTCAGCGGGATCATTGCATCAAGGCCTCAAGATGCCAGGGGCCTAAGGTAGGCCAGACTACTAATTTCTAACGTAAGATAAAGGTTCATTCAGTAGGGATTGCGACTGGGGCCTTGTGGGACCATAAATCCCTGGTTTTCTTAATGTCTTGATTAACTTGGGAAATGACTTGAACAGGGTTCCCCTGTTCCAGGAGATATGCAAACTGTTTCAAATAAAATATTGTTGGGTCTGAATCCACCTCGTCGAGTGTGAGTCTAGTCCTAGCTTTTAACTAATTTGTGATGAGTGGGAACGGAGCGAGGCAGATGGAGTGATTTGGAAATGAGCGACACCTGCTCCACTCGTCACACAATGGAGTCAGAGTGGGAGATGCTTTCTTAATGTCTTTTTGTCTTATTTTTATAGTGCTACTTAATGTTTTTTATAAATTTTGTATGTTACACATGATGTGGATTCATCATGTTAAAATTTCATCATGCTGAAATTTTTCTGTGTCCAAAATGTCCAAGTCAGAGTCCACACAAGTCCATCCAAGTCCAAGTTCATTCACAATTAGCCTTTCGCCGGCCCCTCCCCCAGAACGGCCATTGTCCAATCACACATCATAGCAACCGTTACTATGTGAGGCAGTTCCGACAAACTTTGACTCCAAGCAAGATGGTGAAGCGGTGCGCCCACGGCGTTTGTAAATCGGACACTAGAATAGAGCTGTAATCGGGCCTTAAAAGTTAGGCCCGACAGGACCCCGAGCCCGACAGATTTCGTCCCGAGCCAGACAAGTACATTTTGATTGACAGCTTTTTAAAAGCCCGAACCCGTTTTCAGCCCGACATTATTCAAATGTACGTACGCACACAGCTCTTTTGCCTTTTGTCAAGAATGAGCCATTTATACATGTTTTAACATAATTTTTACATAACTAACATAATAGGCCACTTGGAACCTCTTCCCGTCATGGCAATCTGTCGCGCTGGTCGTGTTTGACTATTTGTTTGTCGGAAGTAGCAACAGTAACTAAGGGGGGCGGGGCTCTGCGAAAGGCTAATAGCAGTTCGAGCCCAAGTCCAAGTACCCCAATGCTATCAAACACACCAGATTCAATCCATCAGATCATTAGTATAGACTTCAAGACCTGAAATGGATGTAAAAAAAAAATCCAAAATGTGTACTGTTGGTGTGTCTTCAGAAAACAGGTTGGAAAATCCTGGGCTAGCATGTGCACTGCTGCATGGAACCTTAACCGACTCTTTTTTTTTTTTATTTTTATTTTTTTTTTTTTTTAAGCGGTTTCTCTCTGTTAATCTAAAATGCTTGTGTTTGTACCAAACACTAATAATTCACTTTTTTTTCCAAGCCGTTACACAATACTTTCTAAAATAAGCTCTCTCTGTTGGTTACGGAAAATAGACCTCTCTCTGGAAGTTTCAACAAGCCAGAAAGTTCTGACATTGTGTGAACAGCCTCTTATCTGGGGAATTTGACAGGTCGAGGACATACCTGTAGGCCTAAGCCCTAGTTATTACCCAGAACACATGGCTGTTCTCTTTCTGTCCATTGGCCACATACTTTCAAATATATACACATTGTATGAATCTAGAGGGTTTTTTCCCAGTTGTATAAGATATCTGTCACTTATACCAACAATGTCAAGGCTTATGAAGACATATCTCTGACAGACATTTGTTGCTGAATTATGGCTCCCAAAAACATCAACGGGAGCAACATAATAATTATAATTATGATGGTGAAGAGGGAAGATGGTACAATGGGTATGAAACAGTAACTCTGATTAATTACATCAAGCAGACATTTGGCAAAGGCATTACCTAGTGTGCACTCCTTCCGTTCACGCTGATCTCTTCTACTGCTGATGAGGTCCCCTCTTGCTCTAGTACCACAAAGATGTCGGGGAATTGTTCTCCAGACTGAAAGGTAAGGCACATACCTGATTTGGTCATGACTAGTGATAGACTGAAACATCAACCAGGCCAACAATTGACCATTTTGAGATTATCAACATTGGCCAAAAAAGGACCGCCTTGTTTCATTTCCATTCTAGCCATGACAATCTACATAAGCAAGTCTTTCAGGATAGTTTAACTATCAAGAATGACCCTTGATGAGGGCTGTTACAGATATGAATGGCCCTTTGGAAGTAGCTCTGCTGTCAGGTCAAACCTTACAGCCTCCTCTTCTACTGCCGTTAGTTACTTAACCTGTAGAATTTAGGCAGGGTTTGTGCATACATCCATTCACATTTTATCAGTGCTTTCATTGTTTTGTGAACCACTTCATTTCATTATGGCCCAGTATTGGTCACAGTATATTTATTTTTTCCTCATTGTATAGATTTTGCCAGCTCTACTGAATGCTTAGTGGAGCTTTCATACCTATGTCTTGTGATTATTGCAAGTTCTGAATTTGAACGGAGTGGAATGGACTGTTCTGTCAAGAACGAGATCACAACATATCAAAGGTGTAGTATAATAAGAAGTTAAAGAATGTCATTGCGCTTCAGCTAGCGTGTATTCATTTTGCTTTTGTCTGGCACTGGCCACTGCATCCATTGTTACGCTCCTCAGTGATGGAATTGGATTTTTTTTCCATTCCTTCTCTCTGTGTGCTGGTAGGGAACCTCATATGTTGTGATGGGAAACTTAATTAGGAAAGACATTCACAAAAGCCCCCAGATGAACTTACTATTCGCTATTGTGTTTTACTATGTTATGATGTTAAAGGAGAAAATGGCATCCACTTGCTTACTTTGAGCATTGTTCTCGATTTAACCTGAGTCCTTTGGCACAACATGAACTAACTGCCACCTGAGGAGTTTTGGCCATGGTTCAAAAGGCCTTGAAAACTTTCCTCCCGCAGTTGTTGTTCCTGTTGCAATGCTGTGCCATCAGTCTTAATGTAAGCTCTCATAGCTGGCTAATAACATGTTCAGGGTCTACACCCCCCCCCCCCCCCAAAAAAAAAGACTGTTCACAAATCGTTCATGCAGCACATTCATTATCCTCTGTTTGCTGGCAATGAATTTTAAATGGCTGTCTCTGCATGCCTTACCGCACATAAACGATACACATTTAGTAGTGGTGTATGTGTGTGTGTGTGTGTGTGCCAGTTTGCTCTGAAATGGCAATGTGGCCTTTACCACCCAGGCTTGCGCATTCTTGCTCGCACTTACAAATTTAACATGAGTTGTTATGGCATTAGGCCAGGTACCAAAATATAGAAAGGTCACATTTTTAATACCTTTTTCCTACACATGGTAATCAATTTTGGTCTAGGCATGCTAAAACCTTGAAAATGTATATGTATCCCTCACATGGTTAACCTACACAGTTCCTTTTCAATAACTTTGTGTCATTAGCCGTGACCTCCATCTGTCGCAGCTTTGAAATTTCACAATCGTAGTGGAAACACGGCACATGAGGTCAAACTCCAGAGCCCAGCCACATCCATCCATCTCCTCATTGTTGCAAATTAAAATGGAAGTCATGGTGCGTGTAGTCTGCAGAACAGCACACAAACAAACACTTACTCGCCCACTGCAAGAACCCGGGCAGCTTCTCTGAGCGACATGAACCCGAGCATAATCCTTCTTCTTGGAGCCGAGGTAGCGTTAAACTAACTGGAATGAGTGCGGAGCACTGGCTAAATGGAGGGAAACAGCCATTCACAATGTCCCCATAAACTGCCTGTCTTGTAAACTGGAGGATTAAAGCGCATAAAATCCCCTTCCTCATACCCACTGAGACAAAGCAGAGCCAGCCAAACCACTCAACTCTTGCCCTCAGCGACTGGATCACTCCCCCTCGCCCCAGGGTTTCATAAATCTCCATGAAGCCGCCCCGGCATGCATTATACAGTATGGACCTACTTAAAGATTTTCATTTTTCATGAGGAATATTTGTGAAGCTTTACATGCGACCGGACCCAGGCATCACAACAAATCGAGAACACTGTGGCAATTCATACCCATAATGCCAGTGTGCGAGTGCTTTAGTATTCCCCTCACTGACTCTACTAAAGGCCTCTAATTCCCCTGGGACCCACAATCGTATCTACAAATCGAAATCAGCATACGATAATAGTCTTTTAATAGCAATGTACAGACAATATAATGTGACATAACAGTGCATAATTTGAAACCACATTACTGTAGAGAGGCCTGTAAATGTGGAATGTGAGGTGTTGTAGCCTGTAGGGGTTAGAGCGGCGCTAGCAGTTGTAACCAGCCTAATAGCGGAAAGTGAACTCATTAGAGGGCCGTCACCACAAGAGAGAGCCTATTACGGGGATGAGTGGAGTGGAGAAGTGCGTCTTCATTTCTATTCGGCACATGACCCGACGCATGAGGGGGGGGGTACTTTCCAAGGAGCACGGTCAAGCATGACTGGCGGAAGTGATTTCCTTCCTCACCACTCCCTGAATTTATCAGGCGCAAGATTTTTTCCCCTCCTACCTTTTTTGCCTTTCAGTCTCTTTCTTGCTTTTTTCCTGATTTGTTTTTGCAAGTATTTTTTATGTTTTGTTCTCTTTGATGTTATGGGAAGATTAAAAATTATATTTTTCTTTTTCTTTTGTATTCCGTATGAGATTTTTCTGATCAAGGGTGTGTTTCCTAAAAACATTGCAAGCTTCTGTAGATCATAGAGACCATTGGTGCCAATTGTTGATCTACTTACTCTTACAATGCTTTTGGGTAATGCACCACCGGCTGTTGCTACACTCTTAGGCCCCATCTACACTGAGACACGTTTCGCTGTATACGCATAAATGTATTGTATAGGCGTTTCGTCCAAACCAATCCAGCGTTTTGGGAGAGTGAAACCTATGTTGTTGGAGTTCTAGAGTGGATAAATCTGAAAACACTGCCTTCTGCGTTTTCGTCAGGACAGCGAATCCATACATTTTCTGAAACGATGACATCATCAGCCCACGTCTCGCCCTTATTCAGACACAGCTACGTCATGTAACCAAAACATGAACAAACACCGAACGACTGTCTTTTTATTAACTTACATTAGCACAGATTAATAAATTGTTCCATGTTCATTTGTATACCGCGCACAAGGTTTATGCACATAGTCCAAGTCTTCTCCATTTTTAGTGTATCTCTGTGGCAGAATTACATTCCCATATACTGGTCTGGCATGTATACTACATTGTTTTGTGTCTGTTTTGTGGTTTCGTGTAGACGCAGATATTTCTTGAGGCGAGGAAAAAAAAGATCAGATTGGGAAAGCTCTGGCTTTGTGTGGAAATCGCCTTAAAAATAAAGGTTCGTTATTAGTAATAATGGTTCCATTTAAGGAACTTTAACATCCATGGAACATTCAACGTTTTTTCATAGTTGGAAAAAGTTTTCGACTATTAAAACGCTCTTTAAACTAAAAAATGGATTCTTCTGAAAGGTAGTTTGGGAAACTAAAATGTGTGTACTGGAAAAACTCACTTTTCAGAATGTTGTATTTTTAAGAGTGTGGCTATTTTGCATATTAAGTAGTAGTGTTGTTGTGTTTTTTTTTTTTCTTCTTTTTTTACAGAAACCCCATGGTATCATTTTTATCTGGAAAACAATAAAACTATATAAAACTATGAATGGCTCATATGGTCACCCTAGCAAATGGCCTTATAGGAACTGGAATATCATAGAGACTGGGGAATGAGCTCTTTTGACTTGGGCCCGTAAGCAACCACATAGCAACATGCTAAAAACCACAACACACCTGCATTATGGTCCTGGTGCCTTTTGCATGGACCAGTACCAGTCCATATTCTATGTAAAATGTAAAAAATCTAAAGAAATGATTTCTTCACCTGTGAAACCAATGTTGATGGGGGAGATTTTAGGAAACATCTACTGTACATTGAGATTTGTTCAGCTTTCTTGATTTGCCTCTGAGAAAATTCATCAAAAGTCGAACAGCTATTTTAAAAAAAGTGAACCATTCATTTAATGCCTTCATTAAGCTTTGAATCCTGTATCTCCTTGAATGTGAAACAATCCTTGACAACCTTATTATGATTAACATATAGAGTGCAGCCCTTGAGAACACGTCCCTCTTTAATGCCACACAAAGCTTTAATCCGCCAGCAGCTCCCCAGTTAGAGCCCATTAAACTACTGTACTGAGCACCATGGGTAACTTCATCATAGTGGCAGCTGTACTAACTCCATTAAAGAAAGCTTTCTAATTAGCCCACACTGCAATGGGTGCTGTCTTCAGGCATGTACTTACTAAGGGTGTGTGACGAACCTCAGTGTGATAGTCTTGGAAGCGGTTTGTCCTCAGTAATGAGTCCGTAGCATTTGGCTCAATACATTATGCAGAACTATAAATGTGCTGGGGTACATTTGGGAGTAAACACATCCATTTCATTTGAAGAATGATTTCAAAGAATTTTATTTGACAATATAAAACAAATGCAGCAAACAACATCTTCATAAAACTAAATCAGCAGAAAATTAGAAGATTGCACCCATGTATTGAATTTAGCATGGTTCACAAAAAACAAACTACTTTTGAATGATTGACATTTTGACAAGAAAATGGCCACAGACCTTCTTGGAATGATATCGCAAATAAAATTGCACAAGCTAGCTGAAAATGTTCAGTTCTAGTCTAATTGGCTGGCACTATGCAACATCTAAGAGATAAGGTGTACAGGTTTCTGCCAGTCTGCATGTTTGAGTCACAAAGTAGCAAGTAAATTAGATGTCCAAGAAACAGTTTGACATATTTCAGGTTGTCTGACTTGTTCCCGTAGAAAACAAACACACTTGACTACTTATTTGCATTCTGACATTTCAGGTTGTGTTTTTGTTTATATTCTGTCATGAAATGAACTAATTTAAATAACTTCACCCTTAAACATCCTAAATAGTGTGATTTTTGTCACGTTATGTTCCTGTCAAATGAATAATGTCTTCATGTCTAAATGGGTAATCTTGACCAAAATAAGCTGTGACGTACAGCAGGCTTTATTCTAAATTCTAAAAACTCTATTCCATATCCACTACATATTAAGTTGTCACCATGACTAAAATGTTTAATAAATCACTTGTTAAATATCTTTGCAGAAAAGATGCACGAACTACAACTACATCTTGTACAAGCGTATTTATTTTAGTAAATAATTTGAAGAAAATGGTAACTCAAATTCAGAATGACTTGAAGGTATAAGACCAGTAGACTATTATTAACTATAAATGTTCTCTAAAAACAAAAGCAGCTTTCAGCCTGTCACCATGGTGCAGACATAACATGTCAGACATATAGTAGTTAAAGGTTTTTTGTTTTTTTGCGCTTGCACTGCTTTTCCATTTGTTTTGTTTTTTTTTCTATGCAAACATGAACGTGTTTGACTGTTGCGCTCATGTCTCTTGTAGAGTCTCATGCATGAAACTGCATTCTAAAAATGTGGCGCTAAAGTTAAAAGTTCACTCCCATCTTTGCATCTTTTTCCTATTCCACTGCCAGCATTTCATCTTTGTCAACACAAAAGTGCATTCTGTTTGAATGACGCCTAGGGATATGAGCGCATCACAAATGAGAGGTTCGTCATGTGCGCCGACATGCGGTTGGATCATTCTTTTCCCTTTACTGTTATCATTGGTAATATTTCTATTCAAAATCGCAATTCCTTGATTTAATAATTAATTAAAATAATATATTTTTTATATCAGGTGATACTGAAACACTTTTTTTTCTCTCAGGTAATTAAACCAGACATCTGCCTCACATTAGATGCCGTTTCTCCCTATATTGGGTTGGCAGTGACTGCTGAGCCGTCACAGTGTCCACTGCCCTCTCCGCTCGTCTCTCTGATAAGCTCGACACATTTTCACCACGACTGCATGTGAAGTGGCAGGTGGGGAAGCATCAGTCATCAGGAATTCACAGGCTGTTATCTGAGCTGTGGAGAGTTAGTGCTCACACCATCACACACATAATGGGGGTCCTGAGACGGGCTAGAGCACTTTCCGTTTATCTCTTTCCTTTTTTTGTTACTTTTGTCCACCTTGTCCTTGAATTTTGCTGCTGGTACAATATCGGTTGATAATTAAAAAGTCCAGGACCTAGGACCTACTTGAATGAAAAAGCTGAAGGTTTAATCCTAAATGGGGGTAACCTACAAAATTTAAATTCTTAGCATCACTACTGCTATTGCTAACTTTATTGGTCAAAGAGGTTGTTTAAATCTGTTATGTATTTATATTATGTCTGAACGACTAGACTATTTGGCTGCCAAGCATCCAACTACAACATCATAGTATACCAACACAAGTAAAACCACACTGTACACCTTGGCAAACATTTAGAAACTCCCTGGTAACCAGAGGTGGGTAGAGTACCCAAAAACTGTACTCAAGTAAAAGTACTTCTAGAAATATTTACTCAAGTAAAAGTAAAAGTACTTGTGTTGAATAGTTACTTGAGTAAGAGTAAAAGAGTATCGGATAAAAAATCTACTCAAGTTGTTAGTTACTAGTTACTTTGGGTCATATATACTGAGCCTATTTTTATTTAGATATATAGATAAAATGTATGTAATGTATGTGTGCGTGTATAAATGTATATATTTCATCAGCCTTTACTCCAATTTATGTCATTTATTATAAAACCCTGTCTGTTTACTTAAGTAACTGATATAGGTGTCATGCCATAACATATTTTTAATACGACTGACTTTATATTAAATGTGAATTTAACATTGAAAGTTAATGTGATTTTAAATATTCCTACTAATCTTTCATTGTTCAGAAAGAGAGCAAATAACATTTACATTATTAAAGATCATTTTCACTGACAGTCTAGATTTCAATCACTCTCAGAAACTCCCATTAAAAATCACTGAAACTGTTAACACTGTGAAATCAATATCTTAATTAAAGATTCGTACACACATCTGCACTTTGTTGTTTCTGACGAGAGAATTCGCCAGAAAGAGGTATTCAGTCAGCGAGCGAGTGAAGGAAGCACCGGCATTTTAGCGATGACTCATCTGAACACCTCTGATTGGCCAATGCTTTAATAAGCTCAAAAGAATCATGTGTGATTGGTTATAATGCGCAGCGCTGTATAAACGCATCTATCTCTGGCTCAGCGCCAGCAAGCAATCACAGATCTGAATTTAGCAGCTGATGATATGACTCGCTGAACGTCCTCACGCCGGTGTGATTGTATTAAAAGTAATAAAATCTTAATCGGCAATTTTTTGTCTTTTGGAAGCTGCATTCAACTTGACTCCCCTCTGCTATAAGCCACACACGTAAAACAAACTAATGTCACATTGGTATTGTGTACTGTAATCATGTAGCACAAGTTATTACCTGTTGAACAGTAGACAGCACACGCGGTGTTCATCTAATAAGGATCTCCATCGCTAGCAAATAATATCCTTTGCATAATATGCATTTGCTTTCAATTCAGTGCTGTTCCATCCACATTTTCAACGCTCTTTCTGTTCTTAAACGTTACAACTCCGAGTGAACCACTTCAGACGCTCAGCGCGTGCGGCAGGGAACTGAACGAATCATTCAAACTGATTCATGAACCAATTCACTCGTTTGCCAATTGGTTTGATCAAGCCTTTGAACAGAATTGACTCAAAAGAATGAATCATTCGCGAATGAGCATCGCTCATTACCCAGAGAAAAGTAGACGGTGCGTTTGGAATAAACTGAAGCATTTATAACATTTATTGCATTAAGATAAAGTAACGAGAGGAGCGTCGCCCACAGTAACGAAGTAAAAGTACAGATTTTTCCCCAAAAATTTACTCAAGTAAGAGTATAAAGTACCCATCTTTAAATATACTCCGAGTATTAGTTACCCCAAAAAATTACTCAAGTAAATGTAACGAAGTAAATGTAACTCGTTACTACCAACCTCTGCTGGTAACTATCTACAATATCTTAGCAATGTGGTGACCAGTTTTAAATGGGAAAACATCATTCAAATGTTCTTCAAACCTTTTTTTGTTTTAGCCAGTTTTACTTGCAGAGTAGTATAGAGTGAATGGGAATTAAATGTAAACAGTAAAAAACAAAGTTAGACCCACGTCACTCAGTTGAGCAAAGCTATGAGAGGGAATTACTGCGATTTTTAAATTTGTTCACTTAAACCTGAAGTGTACATCGGTGATTACATGTTTGCTAGGGTATATGTAAAGTGTGCAATGTAAATTTTAAAATTTACACATTCACCTGCAGGTCTTTTGCACTTAGTAGTTTGTCCACAAGGTGGCAGCACTGCCCAGGCCTGCTGTTTTTCACGGTCTAAAAAATGAGACGACAACAATAAACTACCAGAGATGTAACAACAGACAACCGTGTTATGTGAAGGGATATGTGCAACTTTACTTTAAATGTGCATAAAGATATTTTTATTGTTGATAACTTCTGGAGAGAAACATTGCAGGCACTGAACAAGGGGGAAACAACATTCAAGTGCGCTTATGTTAGGTGTTTATGTTTGTGCATGCTACCAAATGGAGTATACATTGAAAGACTGTGCGATCGGCTATACTCATAGTGTATAAGCATTCAAGTCTAAACTGAATTATACTTCGGGCTTTAAACCGTAACTCATTGCAGGTAGCCATCCAGACTGGACTGTTCCAACATCTAGTACATTTAAAATAAAATAAAAAATCTTCTAAATATTAAGTGCATAACCTGATTCCACCTGAACTTTAATTTTAAGCACGCTGTGAGAGCTTTAAGCACTCCTCATGTTAGCTGGGTCATTCTGACATAGACCATAAAAGCTGTTAACAAATCATGCTAGTAGCAGTTGTGGATGCTTTCCTCTTCTCTCTGAGCTCTCAGGTGGGTGTATTGGAGCAACTCAACAGCACATTCACTCTATCTCTACCTGTCTATCCACAGCTGTCCTGCAGTGCTACACTGATGATATGAATTCAACAAGACCAGGCAGCTAGTGCATATGTACAACACTAGCTTCCTGTAGAACAGAGACAAGGCTTAGGTTTAGGCTTTAAAAAAATCAATGTGATTAACCTTTGGGCTGCCTTTTAAATGTTCTCTGCTTATTGAGAGAGACAAATCTGTGTGTTCAGGTTTATATAATCATGCTAAATTCATCTTGGGAAAGAAGAGACTTTTAAAAAGGAAGTTATACAAGATATGCCTAACTGTACTGTGCTGTGTGTTAGCTTGGTTAGCTGTGCGTCTGTGAGCTCCTTAATCTCTGAACATAGCATAATCAAAGGCTTTTTATCGCTCTAGAACAAATTAGACAAGACTGAATTATGCTTGATAGCCATGCTTTCACCTCTGGAAGTCCTTGGATTTTCACACCTTCATAACATGCTTTCAAACTTCAGGCTTGCAACAACACTCCCTCACTCTCATTCCCTGCTCCCACACATCTCATACCATGTTCTTTAATTAACTGCTACATCAATCTGTATTAGCAACATGTAACTCTTTACCCCTGGTCCACTCTTGACCTTTTGCATGTGTGGGTGATTGCACAGTTCTGCAAAACATTAGCCCGCATCTTTTTTTTCACATTTTTGTATGCATAGTAAGACTTTAGAGACCCTTGAACAAGTTGAACTCGAGGGTATGTACAGTAGTAAAGTCTCTGAGTCAGATCGGGGGTCATGGAAAGGTTGCACTCTCACCTGTCATAACACAAGGTCATCACGCTGAAATATTCATCTGATTTGTAATGCTTTAATGGACTTGACCATCTCCACCACCTTTGGTTGCTTAGGGAATAGCCTCAAAATGTCCACTGGGAACCTAAGAACATGTCAAGTGATCCCCCTTCACCTCTGAACTTCCTTCCCTAATGGATCTATCCATTTCTATGCACTGGTTTCCATCTGGACCATGAGAAGACCCCTCTCATCAAGGTCAACATTCCAGACTTCAGAGAAGCCTGTCAGGGGCAGTGAGGCGATTATAGTCCTGTCTTTGAGTGACACGCAGGGCAGGCCGGGTGCAAAGAACATTGTCTGACTGACTTGAACTATACAGACTCACCAGATGAGACCCTGTGTAGGATCTAGTCCTCCCGACAGGCCTCTCCTATCACAGACCTTTTGGATTTTACTGATGGTGTCACTGAGTTTGCACAGTGACCCCATTTTCCTCATGCTTTGTTTAGGTCTGACTTTCAATTGGAAATGTGAAGCACTGCTGATTGAATGTGAGCTTTGGGTGCTTCTACTGAGTGGAGAGTCCTGACCCTATAGATGAAGGGTTGAAATGTCTTCCTTAGGCAACAGGTTTTCACACTTAAAAATAAAGAAACCAAAACCGAACATTTTTGCAACAAGATCCTTAACTCAAACATCCATGTAAACTAGCTTTTTTTTTTTTTTTACATGTTCCGACTAAATAGTAACTGACATGGTGGTGGTATGCTGTGAGTAATTACCATGGTGTTGCTCTGCAGTTATAAAATATTGTAACTGGGTAACTGGTGGCTTTCAACTGGCTCAAGTACTGTAGGACCACAGTGAGAGCAAAATAACCTGACACATTGTCCCAGGCCCTGTGATGATAAAGGACCCTCAGTACTCTTATCCCCATTTAAGTTCTCTGTGGCAGTGTTTGAACTCTTTCCAATTAAACAACATTAGCTTGTTACTAGAAACTCCAGGGCCTGAAAGAGATTGTTAAAATGAGGGAGACATCCAAAATGTTTACTATCGGTGTGCCTCCAGGAACAGGTTTGGGAAACACTGCTCCATGGTGTGGTTTAATTGCTGGGAGAAGTCCCAAATATGGTTCCAGTCACCATGAGATTTGGCTGCGAACCTAGGTTCTAGTCCAAAGTGTTGATGTCATTCTGGTCACTACATTGCAATGCTCAGGGCCTTATCTAGCCAGCAAAGTTATCCCTCCCAGACCAGGCTTGAGGGTGGTCTGGTTCACGAAAGTGGCCATGATGTACCAGGCCCTATAGAATTGCTTACTATAGGCCTGATGGGAATTATACAAAATTTATCGCTGAGGATTTTCTTAATTTAAGGGGTTTGTTGCAATTGGCTGCAGGTTCTTCTTGAGAATGTATGTCAATGGGATTTTTCACTCCTTTGTCTGCTAGGTGAAAATCATAAGAATGACCTTATAGAACATTTACATTTATGCATTTATCAGACGCTATTATCCAAAGCAACTTGCAGTGCATTCAGGCTATACATTTATTTGTATTTATTTTTACCAGTATGTGTGTTCCCTGGGAATTTAACCCACAACCTTTTGTGCTGCTAATGCAATGCTCTACCACTGAGCCACAGGAACATTAGAAAAAATAGTAGCAATAGTATTAAATCCCTAAACCCAAGTATAAGTACAGTAATAGCAATTGTAATGCTTGCCTTAGCAAACCCCATTAAAAAGGTTGTCATAGACACGAGCAATCTTTTTTTTTTGACCGTAAAACAAGTCCAGCCTCTTACAGGTAACAGTGTGATTTAGACAGATTTGAGCACTTCTTTCTCATTCTAATGAGACTCATGACACTTCTGTATGTAACCTTTAATGTTAATGAACAGGAGTTTCACAAGGTTTACATTCAGTAGACATCACAGTAAAGTCTCTCTTTCTCAGACACATACAGTCTACATAGTCTAAGAATGACAGCTGAAAGTCTTTCATGAAGCTTGTGCAGCTGCAGGTCATAATTACCGATTAAGGCTTTGCATTGGAAGACAAATACGCTGTATAATCAGGGAGCAGATCTGCTTTTGAAGCCGTCAACAATAGATTGTAATTAACAAGGTAATTGGCCAGAGATGCCTAAGATTTTCTGAGCCCTTCATTATTTGAGATTTTGGTCTCGTCTCTTGCATTCCTTGGTCCTCTGTTTTGAAGGTCTTGTTGATTTATGCATTCCTTGTGGTCTGTCATGGTAAAATCAAATAAACCTCATTTTAATGAAACAACATTTTCAAAAGATGAGTTTTCCCAAGAAAAAAATCGCAACATTTGTTTAGTACAACTCAAAAGCGACCACACACTTCAGAAACTGAAGTTACTAATGCAAGTTAGAAACTTATGGAGCATTTTTAATAATCCTGTACAGTACATTACTGTCTCACTTTCCATCCATGATGTTTTACAGTCTGTAGTAAATGTATGAAGCATGATATTACCTCAGAGAAGTAGATTGTTGCCTCAGTTTGGAGACAGAACATTTATATGGCATGTAGCAATTTTAAATGCCACATCATTTGTATGTTGCTCAGTTTGAGCTGTGGTATGCTTATAGCAGCGGTTCTCAATTCCAGTCCTCACGCCCCCTTGCTCTGCAAATTTTGTATGTTTCTCTTATCGCTTTAGACGTTTGTTCCATTCGAACGTAAGTGCCCTGGGAAGTGGAGATCGCAGGATAACCCGGCATGATTCCAGTTCGAAGCGAACGTATGTTCCATTCAAAGTGCATTGAAGTGTGCAAGATTTGAATTTAAATTGTATGTATTTACAAAGGTATATGATGTCACATTTGTCTGTGTGTGTGTGTGTGTGTGTGAAGATGTTGCACAGCGCAAATCCGTGAATGAGTGTTCTGAAGTGAAGTAAACTTCAACAGATATTTATGCACGGAGCTCACTTCGAGCTGATTATCTGAATCAGGTGTGTTAACAGAGAGATATGCAAAATGTGCAGAGATGGGGCGCGAGGACTGGAATTGAGAACCGCTGGCTTATAGGATACATTTTTAACTGGAAAAGTGGTATTGGACAACTACAGGAAGACTAAAGGGTTGGTCTTTTTTGCTTTCTTGGTCTAATGTGACTTTGCTCATAATATTAAACATGAAGTCATGAAATGAACTGTGTTCATATGCTTCCATAGATGAGAACTTGATTTCCATTCATGTTATTGCTAAAATAGATGTACTTTTCTCCTTAAAGGCTATTTACACGGTTTTGAATGTAGTTCAAAATAAATTTTAGTTTTCCCAACCAACATGGAAAGGTAAAACAAAACAAAAAAGTAAATAGAGGCATAATTCAAAAAGATGCTGCAGAAAAAGACATTCCATAGAATGTCCATGCTACTTGTTTCCATAGAATGCAAGACAATGGTAACAAATGAAAAAAAAAAGGTGCTCTCAAATCTGTCACACTTACCTTTACAATAGTGACCGTGAATATGAGACATGACACACAGTTTTTAATATGTACAAGTGCAAATGAGATATGAGAGCTGCAAGCAAGGGTAAGATTTTTAGTGATTTACTATTAGTGATTTCGGGCTGTTCCTCACACAAAGACTTCATAAGGCTAGTGAAGTCATATTGACTACATTTATGTTCTTTTTCTTGTGGTTTTTGTTTTTGTAATACAAATAGAATATTTCCTTGCATGAAGCAGCATATCCTATTAAGTAAACGCTGTTTATCAGAGAAGTAGGATTCACTTTTGTTGATTTGACCCAGAGTGGATCCACTCAATTTAACCTTAACTTCCATTTTATCTGCCTGAATTTGGCTATTATATTATCCCCACAGCACAATCACTCCATGTGTATCTTCATTATCTACAGTACATTCAAGCTACTATACAGCAATAATGAGCAATCTAGTTTTTTTCAGATAGAGTTCCTCAAATATCTGGATATAAAGATTTTTATCTTACACCCATTTCAAATTACAGTTGTTCAGATTAAAGTGTCACCATGGTGCTTGTTTCCTTGACAACATTGCTGTTTACAAAAGCTCAGCCTGAGAAGAACAAAAAATTCTTCATTTTCTTATTTATTCTTAGTTAATTCACTGCATCACATTGCTTGTTTTAAAGTTCATAAAAACATCTTAATTATGTTTGAGGCTTTTTCAGAATTCAGATAAAAGAATTCAATCGAGTATATATTTTCATGGTCAGTTGACTAACATATTAATAGAGACCGAGAAAACAACCATAAATAAAAAATAAATACAAATTATCACCCAATATTGAAAATATATATATTTTTTGTGTTCCATGGAAGAAAGTTTAAACGTCATGTAAATGACAGTTTAAGACTTTTTTTTTTTTTATCCAAAGCGTAGATATAGTTAGAATATTGATCTACAAAACAAAACCTAAAAAGAACTCTCTTTTGGGAATTGATTGAGCAGGCAAGGACGTAAATAATATATAAAGTTTTCAGAATTTAATCTTGGAATTCTGTCATGTTGTCGAGCAAGAAGAAATGGAGCTCAAGAGAACGCTGTGCATTTCTGACAAGCTACATAGGTTTTTTTTTTTTTTTGTTACTCTCTCGCTCTACATAGGTTTTTTTTTTCTCTCTCTCTCTCATGTAATTGATTTCCACCGCCATTTGTTTAGATTTTTCAAGCAAGGCAAAAGCCGAGATGATAGATGAACTTCTGCGAAAACCTCCAACCACAATCCTCCATCTCTAGCTGCTCTCTCCAGTCCTCCTCTGTGTGGAAATGTTTTCAGTTCTCTTTTGATGTCTGACTGGGTGCTTCATTATTAAATTGTTAATTAGAATATCTTGTCTTACGACGGCAAAGATTTGAATAGGGACTGCTATTTTAATTATACTGCATGTAAACTACACTGCAGATAAAAAAAGAAACCTTGTTAGCATTAGACTAAGTATACCTACATAAAAGCTGCAGGGGGTTATAACTGCAAACTATGTTTGTGTACACACACACAAACACACGTCATGAATATTTCAGTCGATAAGCTATTCATAAGCACAAATATCCATCACATTTCTATGTTGTTGTTTTTTTTCTCAGACTAAGCAACAGCTCTGATCTAAAATTTGACATTAACTATAATCATATGGTTTATGCTTTAGTCATATCTTGTGACAGCTCAGTTGATCAAACTTTGCATATGTCACTAAATCGATAAACTGTCCATTAGCTTCGAGGCTAATATGTCTTGTGTACAGTATATGTGGCTCCCTTTAAGGTCCTCCAAATACTGCCTACTTCTAATTAGCATTAGCAAGGAGCAAATCATGTTCATTGTTGTAATGCAAACTAGTAGCTACTGACTATTTAAAGCAATGTTTGCAATTTTCCTACCAGGAACATCCAGTTTCAAGAGGAAATACGTCAGTACAGGAAAAAAAAAATGCTTTCAAGCAATTTCATGATGGCTTAAAACTCTTCTGACCCCTGTTGAGATACTGTGTGCGTGTGTATATATACAGTACATACCAAAAGTTTGGACACACCCTCTTATTCAAAGAGTTTTCTTTATTTTCATGACTATGAAAATTATAGATTCACACTCAAGGCATCAAAACTACACATGTGGATTTATATACATAACAAAAAAGTGTGAAACAACTGAAAATATGTCATATTCTAGGTGCTTCAAAGTAGCCACCTTTTGCTTTGATTACTGCTTTGCACACTCTTGGCATTCTCTTGATGAGCTTCAAGAGGTAGTCACCTGAAATGTTCTTCCAACAGTCTTGAAGGAGTTCCCCGAGAGATGCTTAGCACTTGTTGGCCCTTTGCCTTCTGTCTGCGGTCCAGCTCACCCCTAAACCATCTCGATTGGGTTCAGGTCCGGTGACTGTGGAGGCCAGGTCATCTGGCGCAGCACCCCATCACTCTCCTTCTTGGTCAAATAGTCCTTGATGCCTTCAGTGTGACTCTACAATTTTCATAGTCATGAAAATAAAGAAAACTCTTTGAATGAGAAGGTGTGTCCAAACTTTTGGTCTGTACTGTGTGTGTGTGTATGTGTATGTGTGTGTGTATATATATATATATATATATATATAACAATAACTGACCTGTCATGAACTTATCAGTGGTATATGCTTTTGTTGAAGCCATCTATTCTCATTAATTCAACTTAAATAAATAAATAAATTTGTTTTAAACACATTTGTGGTAAAAAAACTGCATTTTCCATTTTGCTGTACAGAATATAAATCAGTCACAGGAAGCAAAGTATGGCAAAATAACCTCATCTAATTCTATGGAGCACCATGATTGGCGTACTGTAATTGACTCGGTCTCCTACCGCTATTAAAATACTTGAATATTTGTGTATATAAAATACTGTATGTAATAATTGGCCAATTGAACTTGTGTGATTTAAACTATTTTCTGTCTTGCATTTTATCTCTCCAAATGATGCAAGTTGTTTAAACAAATTTTAAAAAAAATGTATGCAACCTTATGGCCCATTTCAACAGTGCTTTAGTTCTCGGTTTATCATCTTTTTTTCTGCTCCCAATTGCTATAGTTGAGCAGTTACAAATTATAATGTTTTATAAAGTTCTAACATTTAATTAATCAATGTCCATATTTAAATGCATACACATTATGAAGTATAACCATGTGCATGGTGTTTGGCAGTGTTCAAAAGGATTTGCCAGATGTCTTTTCAATTGATCCCTTCTTGAGACTTCAGGTGGAAATTAAATTACCACATGACTCTGGTGTTTGTCAAAAACCAGTAGGTAAATTATGTAGCTCAAACAGTAGAGCATGGCACTGTAAATGCCAAGGTCATGGGTTTGATTCCCAGGGAATGCATTAACTGATAGAACTGTAAATAACTTAACTTTATTTGGATAAAATCACCATCCAGTGCATGAATGTAAATGTAATTAGAAAAGAAATTTGTATGCGGATGATGGGAGAATAATGGCAACATTCTAGAGTTAGACTGCAATAAAATTACTGAGTAACCCCTATAAATATTTAAAATACCTCACATCCCATGAGTGAGAATTACCATCTGAATAGGGCTTATGTAATATACTCAGTTATGTCATGGCTCTTTCTAGTATTTTTACCATGCAAAATTTACTGGATTACTGACTTTACATGTTTATGACAAGAGTTAAACTGCATGCACTTTGCACAAAGTTGGTAGGCAGACTAATCTCATGTTTACTTGTCCATCCATTCAAAACTGCTTTGTAATGTATTCATTTTAAATGAGTCGAGTGCATTACTGTAAACACCTTTTCTTTCTTTTTTTTTTGCTTGTTTTACAAACTGGGGGATGAGTCAAAATTATTGTCTGTTGCAATCGACTGCAAGTCACGGATGCTCTCGATAGAGCTTAACTCACATTGAACCCAGTACATTCTTTTAAACTTCATCAACCAGGCTTAAGAACAAGGTAAACCCACTGCAAATTTTGTGCATTGCAAAAAAGCTTCTGCATATTCAGCTTTAAAGGAACTATGGATGACCAGAATGGGATAAAAGTAGGTTAATACCCAGTAATTAGTGGCTCCAAAGTGCTTTTCAGTATCAGGTATTTCAGATCAGTCAATGGTGTAACAAACTGTCACCCATGCGTTTCACCTCCATTATCCGTGTGATTTCTGTTTTACCTACTGCATTTTTCACTGCAAGCAGTCTATTCATCTGGTTGCTACACACCTCCATTTCTCTTTTCACATTCATATCTTTTTCATGAGAGCTTTATTAGGTGCTGGTAGAGGAGCTTTGGTTTAATTATCAGACTGATGCCAGCTGCACTCGTGCGGTGTTGTCTGACATAAAAGGCTGCTCAGCGGAGCTGGCTATGAATCAATGGCCAATAAAAATGTTTTCTAAGACTGTCTCTTACTTAAAGGCCGTGTTAACGCATTTAGCCTTTGGGGTTTCTTTTTTAGCGGAATGTTAAAAACATAAATTCCCTCTTATACCACAGAACTGTGAGATCAAGCTAGCAGACTGCTAAGAAAACCACGCTGGCTTTGCTCATGTGTAAACATGATGATGTAACACCCGTTTAACATTTTACTTTGTGTTACGCAGTGTTTACTTGTTGACAAAAATAAACATTAACAAGGCATAGTATTAAGCAGGACATGTTCCTGGATCTATTTGCTTTATTGTTCCTAGAGAGGCATCCTTGTGTCATCACCTGAAACTCTTTTACAGCTGAAGTGTGCAATTTAAACGAAACTAGTGTAAGTAAATATAATCCCAGAAAGATCTCCTCAAAAATTCTTCCTGATTGATCAAAGTCCTCTTCAAAAAATAAAGAAACTATTTTAACATCTCAAAGTACACTCTCTACAACTTTAAAAGTACCAAAATCAGACTAAATTGCATTCACGTTGTTGATCTTATGTTGGTCCATTTTATTTGTAGTCTAAACTAAAACTGACTACATGAGATATGACTTCACTTTAATGGTGAGGGACAGTGTAAATGCAAAGAAAATCAGGTTAACTTAGTGGTTTGAGTTTGTTTTGTGAACATTTTTGTGTACACAAAATCAGACAAAAAATTATCTCTTTTCTCTTTGCTATATGCACTATTTACTTACTGATATTTCACCATTAATACACACTTAGTGTAACCGAGATTCTCTTTGTTGCTGTTTGTACTGTGCAAAAAGTATCTACCACTATTTAAATTGTTCGTCTATGTATAAATAAATGCTGCCAAATTTTAAAGCTGTAGTGTGCATGGTTTACGATGTTAATCTACATTTTAAAGACCACATGAAGAAAGAGCTTTTAGCATCAGGGTCAGAAATTTTTGCCCCGCTGGAATTGATTTTAATTTTAAAAGCACATGAAAATGTTAAGCAGTGTGAGGAGATGTAAAAATAATGCCACCATTGACACTTTTCTTTAATTTTCACATTTTAGTTTAATTTTTAATTTCAGTTTAATTGTAATAGACATAATAGATTAATGCCACCATTGACACTTTTCTTTAATTTTCACATTTTAGTTTAATTTTTAATTTCAGTTTAATTGTAATAGACATAATAGATTTAGTTCAGTTGCGAAGAGCCTTACTTTTTTGCCACCTTATCTTGAATTTGTGTTAAAATTTTGTTAATTTTGGTAGCATTATTGCCAAAGCCCCATTACATTTTGACCATGGTTAGTAGCAGTGATGCTTAAGCAGCCAATGGGAGATAAAGTTGCACACGAGTCAAACAAAGCAGGAACATGAAGGTAGTACAGATAGGAAATGTCTACTAAGGACAGCTGGTATTAATGTCCACAGGGCTTTATAAGGACATGCTGTTTGGACACATTGGTCAAGACTCCCCTCTGAATTTATGCTTCCAGATGAATCCTAAACATACAGCCCACTTATGTTCTGTGAGATGCTTTGCACTAAAGTGTATAAACGGTATGCACTCGCAGAAAATGTGTTTATTTGCATCAAGTAAAATAACGAAGAAAACAGATGATTGTGGAAAACGTATTTTAATATTTAAGTTAAATTTTTCAGTTTATTCTAAATAAACAATTAAATCTAATGATGATGATTAGTTACACAACTGGATGATATTACTATGGAAAAACATTAAATATGAAACTAATTTCATGCTGTAGTCTATGCATGACATTCTTCTCAGAGTCGGATATATCTACATTTAAATAAGTTAATTCCAAACCTCTAGTTTGTTTTGTTTATACAGTATATAAATAATAAGCCATGAAACTGAACATCAGACTGCACCATTTAGTCATAACTGCTGTCTGTCAGTCTTTAGATGTCAGGCATTAGTATTGCTCCAGCAGTGAGTCTCTGGGGTCACCAGTCCCTCGAGCGCTAAATTAACCATTTATTTTATGATCCCTTAGACACATCTCTCGCATTGCTGTTTTTATCTTTGATGGTAGAGCCTCAGTCATCCACACAGAGATTAACCAACTAACAACTGAGCCTCAAAATGACCTTGAACAGGGCCAGGCAGGCGGTCTCCCATACAAACGCAATAAATTAATCTAGTCGCTTAACAAATAAGGTGCCCAGCTAATAGCGCACTGCCAGAGGGTTATGTCACCACTTTATAGGAACTGGTTTAATTTGTCTTTCTGCTCGGGAGCAGAAACGGAGGACAAATCAATGAAAGTGCTCTGCTTTCCAACATCAAGATTTTTTTTGTACCTTACCACCACTGAAAGATAAAAGTTTGTAGTGTCAGCAACGGTAGTTTAACTATTGTATTTAACTTTTCTGAATAAGTAAGATTTGAAAGAGGATATTCTAAGGGTAAGAAATACTCATGTAGCTAACTCTTAAAACCAAATTATGAGAAAACCGTGACCGCAAGTGTAAAGTCCAAACAATGTTTTGGTTTATGTCTATGCTGTTACTGTTATGTCTACTTTTTCTTGTAACGTTGTCAGATCTCAACATGTGTTTATAATCACTGTTAAGGATATCCAGTTCAGCTTGAAATTCAGTGTGCATGTGTTCAGAGAGTATTTTCTCTCCTCCAAAAGCAATCTTTTAGTGCTCAAATCATTTGACTATAGTCAGAACATCTATTGATTTTGAATTATACCCCCACAGGGAACCCTTTGTACAACTGAGAGCTGTTGTTCAGGCCAGGTTTCCCTTTTAGTATCAGTGTAGGGACAATCTAATGTTTACTGACACCAGTGCTTGAGTGGTAATGATCGCCTTTGGTGCTTTCCACCATGTTTGTCTCAATGATGGCCGCCAGTGAACTCCAATCAATAATGCAGCCTGAGAAGCCCTTCATGGCATGTTTCCTTCCTAGACTCGTCTGAGCAGTTCACACGGACCCTCAAGAGCTGTTTTTCTCTCTGCCATCTCCGGTCAGACTCACCCATTTGTTTCTTCCTGCTTAAACTATCCTAAGGTGGTTTTCCGGGCTTAGTTGAGCTGGTCTGATGGTTTTAGAGAGCCAAGGACCACCTTGGGAGACCAGCTTGGATGAGTTAAGACTAGCAACTCCGACTGATTCAGAGCTCTTTTTTGCTGCAGGATTTTCACTAATTTGTCCAAGTCGTCACGTATGGCTCACAAACATACACATTTCAAAGCATTTCAGTATAAACTGAGGAAAGAAGACTAAATGATTGAAGTTCTAAGTACTTATCTATTACAACACACAAACCACAAGCCCAGAAACCCACCCACATCACACATCCTCAAGGGCTGTTTGTGCTTGCAGAAGAATATTATTCCACTATTTAATCATTTTAACTCAACAGTCATATTCTTTTCTTTTCTTGATTACTCAGAGTGCAAGAAAAGTGATTTGCATAAACTACTGCACCATTTTGTTACTGTCATTCTCATTAAACATAATTACATCTGAAGATGTGATGATCATGTCAGAGATAATGATAATAAAGAGGAAAATGTGCTCTAAAGGAACCATCTAAATGCAACATTTTGATTTCATTTTCACAGATTATTCAGAAATATTAGATCTGACCATTATTAGATTGTAACTTTAGAAATTAAAGCCACTTATACTTAACATTTGTACACACAAACACTGTTCAAATTAAATAATTGTATCCGATATTGTATGCATTGTATGGAAAGAGCATGCATAATTGGCAGTCTGTATGACTGATGTGTTCACAGTATGGCATTCAGTGATTAGCGGAGGGTGAGACATTCATTATGAATTCCTTTCAGGGCATTTCTAGGACATTCGGTAGGCTGTCTGAAAATCCCCCCTCTCCTCATCAAGCCCCCCTCTTCCATTTCTTGTTAATGAGGTTTATTAAATTACAAATGTTCTTCACACGTTTTAACAAAAGATTAAATTGGCAGAGCTCTATGGGGAATATGTTTTTATAAGGCAAGTGCAATTAGCAAAAGTAAGGCAGCAGTCTGAAGAACCCAAGCAAGTCATGTGGCATCGCACAGTGTAATTCAACACAATGAGTTAGCAGACAGAGATATGGCTAATGTCGAGAGAGAGCCTGCAAAAGTTGTATTACGTAATGGTTGATACCTGAATCCAGCCTGTAAAGAAGACCCTGTGACCTGACTTGACCCTATTGGTACTGTCCAATTTCTAATCTGATCCCGACCTGAAGTCAAAAATACTTGGAAACCGCTAGCTAAGCTAAGACTTAATTGGGATGGAGGCTATATAAAGGCATATGTGACAGTTGACACACACCTGCTCTGAAACACAGCTGTTTGTTTGGTTCCACTGTAATGGAATTGAAACAGACCTTTATTTTGATGGGGGAATAAAATCAACCTTTATATTCATCAAATCAGCTGAAAGACATCTCTATTGTGAAGGATCAAAGTAATGCAGAGTTGGATTGGAAAACACATTTCACACTGGACTTCGATCGCAGACAAGCCTAGATATTTAACCTGCCAAATATTTATCGCGCATTACCATATCAGAGCTTCTCTCAGATTGCGTCATAAAAAAAATCAGGACTAAAATCTTAGTGTGTGAACGACATTATATTATGTTGGAAACCAAATAATACAGTAAGTTTTGTCTGGAACATAAAAACACAGTGATTGTTCCATTTTGCAACTGCATACAAGCATAATTTCTCTGATTTGCAGTAGGGATTGATTGATGACTTGATGAAATAATGGACAATAGATGAATGGGAATGATGGAAACTGTGCAGGTACATTGAGAACATTATGGACGATTCTGATATCATGAAGGATATTGTGAATTAATTACCCTATTAGGAGCGCTTCACATGATTTGCTTTCATGCTTTAGTGCACCGCTAATACAAATGTCCACATGAACACACTGCAGATAGCATCAAGGAGGAGTTTTTATGAGATTGCAAGGTTAGCACAATGGTGACAAGGTGGCAACACTTCTCTAACCTGTTCACAGTCTGAAAAAAATGAAGGAATGGAACCGCAAGAACAAGTCACCCATGTGGACGAGCACTTGTGTGAGATGGTTAAGAGACACACACAACTAGTTTAAACAAGTACAAGAGTATGAGCAAGAGCTGTTAACTTCTGGAGTTATCATTGTACACTATGAAATGGAGTGTTTGCATAAGAACCATAATGTATAAATTTAGCTGAAATAAGCTGAAATTTTTGTGCAAGGGTAATGTGTGTCTTGCTTTGTGGTATTTCAGGTAGACGTGCCCCTAAATGTCATATGAAAACAAAATTAACTGGTTGGTCACTTTTATATTCTGCTTCTGTCTAAGGATGTTTACATGACAATGGGTACGTTTACATGGACATCAGTAATCTAATTCTTTAACTTATTCTGACAATATTATTATTATTATTATTATTATTTATTATTATTATTATGCTGAGTTGCTTTTAGAATATTCCTTTCATGTTCCTGTTTTACGTTATAGTACAAAGACTGATTAATTACATGTCATTACGTTCCTACTCAGCGCCATCCATCGTTCCCTCAAAAATTTCACATAATGTATCAACATACATTTCGTCATTGTTTATGACCATATACAGTTTGGGGTGTTTCATTTTAAGTTTTACGAAAGCCTCAAATGCAGTTAATTATTTAGCATGCAATATGTGCAAACAGATGAAGGCATTGTTGAAGCCATGCTCTTTTGTTTACCATCAAATGATCGACCACATCCATGTGTGTAACCTGTCACAAAATCCAGCAAAAAGTCCTACACTATTGTAATGGTATGATTTGAGGTGTGTATATTTCTATACTCCACTTTGATTGTGTAACTAAAAGAGGAATTCTTCACATATCTTAATTCGACTTGTATTTACTTCAAGTATGACTTTAGCCAAATTAAGGTATGCAAATATGACTTTGTTTACATGAAAATCAGTAATCTAATTATTTACCTAATTCTGAATAAAACAATATTAAGGTGTTTACATTTGTTAGCTTTTAGAATATTCCTTTCATGTTCCTGTTTTACATGTTCACAGTTAGATTAATTGAATTTCATTACGTCCCTTCCAGAATTTCATGCATCAATCTAAAGTTTGTCTTAGTTATGGTGCAATATACAGTTTTGGGTGTTTCGTTTTTAATTTTACGAAAGCTTCAAGTGTAGTTAATTTGTCATACTATACATGGAAAAGACAGCAGCTTTGTTGAAGCAATACTCTTTTGTTTGCCATCAAATGTTTGACCACTGCCATGTGGTCCTGTTGCAACCATTATTGGTACCATTATCCTGTTGCAAAATGCGGCAAAAAGTGTATATACAGTATGTCTATACTGCACTAAAATGGGAATACTCCATGTTTACTTTGAGTATGACTTTAGCTAGATTAAGGTCATTTAAAATCTGTTTACATGGTAGATTCTTAATCTGAATATTGTCCTAATCGTGTTATAATCAGAATATTGTTGTCCATGTAAACATACTGAATGATGCTCTAACTTTTACACAACAATTATTAAAACAATGATGTGGTTTTACCTTTGCATTTTTAAAAAAGATTTCTGTACAGACAATGGTGTTATTAAAACAATGCCTGTTCACACAGATCCGCGAAAATGACTAAAAATGCTGTATTATGCCAGGCCAGTGGTTGCAAAGAAACACTATGTATTTGCACACATACACATTTCTATAGACTTACCACATAGCATGCACAAATGTTCTTTTGATACATCTGACTCCATCGCAGCTTTCATTGGTCAAGGACTGCCAAAGAGGCCGTCTGACAGACGTGTAAAGCAACCAATAGCAGTTTGTTATTGTATACACCGACAGTAAACAAAACTGAGTAATAAATAATTAATTAAAAAATGTCCTCAGTTGTCTAGAGTCTATGCTGTAAACTTTACATACTTTTAGAGAATCCAGCATTTAGCTGATCCTGATAAGTGCTCATCACCACAGTTGTAAAGGTGATGGCTTTCTTCTTCCACAAGGGAGTTTTGCGTCACAATGGCTTTGATTGCAGGCCTACTGTTAAAGAATGTGACGCACACATCAACCAATCAGATGATGACTTTGAGATATCATTCCCAAAAAGTGTCTCCCATTTTGTGTGCCTTATGCAGCAGATGGTCAGCCAGTAGTCTGTGGCCGAAGTTATGCTGCTAATCAAAAGGCTGTAGCAGAAGTCAGTGACTAATAACCCAACTTCCAATTTTGTAGTACAACACAGTGTAACACTGCATCTTGATGCATCAGTCAGTATTGTTTGGTTAATTTGGTAGTGTTGACGTGAGCCATGTGCAAGTATCTCTAGTGTTGTTTTGCTTTTTTTTTTTTCTTGAGTAGTTACCCGAGTGACCTATTGTTGACCTCACCAACCCTACAGCATGTACGGAACAACAACCTTCATATTTTCTAATATACACACTCCTGCTCTAACAACTAACAATCATAATAAGCTTGAGAAGAAGACTTAATCTGCGAGATGGGAAAGGGGGATTTCTGTACAGTCACAAGACCCCATTGGCAACGTGCTCTACTTTACAATTTCTACTAGATGATGCCGGCAGTTCATTTTATGTTCCATTTTTCCCCCCGATCCTTCAGAAAGAGGATGCAGAGTGCCAGGATTACACATGCTCTCTCTCACACACTCTATAACACACATCGCTCAGTCATAGCTCCCAGGGTTGTCTCTAACCATGACAGATAGTGCTCTAAGTCCTATTGACTGGAGGAGGGCAGGAAGGTATGAGAGCAGGAAGAAAAAGAAGGGACCGAAGGTATGAACGAAGGATGACAAGCAGTCCGGTCCTCCAACTGACAAGTCACACCTCATTAGTGGGTCTAGAGGTAGAGAGGGTGTTCTTGGGTATGGGAGAACGGGAATAGAAGGTTCCGGTTTGTTTGCTCGGATGCACTAGCACAAACATGCATGTACACACCCTCTTCTTACCTAACAAAAGAATGCTGATGGGTTGAATTATGCTGACAGGCTCCAGTCAAAGGAAGTGGGCTGTGTCACATGCAGAGAGAATGAAACATGTCTTCATGTCAAGTGCCTCACGTTTTAAATGGATGGCCCCGCAATCTTGCCATCAGCGACTTATCTTCTCAGAAATGGAAAAAAGGGGGCACCTCAAAGAGCTCCACATAATAAATCACCGTAATTTGTTACAATTTTAAAAGACAAATATGACAGGGTGGAATTACTTCGCAGTGCGGCAGACAGTCATTTGCAAATGCCATAAAATACAGGTATAAATTGCACACCAAGAGATGCAACAAATCTGTCGCAGACCACCTATCACACATTTATAGAAGTCTGCATAATTTTTTTGGGATTGTTCTCAAATTGATTGTTCTCTTGTGAAAAAGTGCACTTTATTGTATTTTTTAAAAGATTATCTTAATTTACATTAATATAGTTAAGTGCAAACTAAATGTAATATTTTAAAACACTTAATGACATATGTACTTTACATATGTCGACACAAATTTGCAGTAAACGTTTACTTGCAATTTTTAAAATTCTATTGTATTTGAAATATAATTAAAGTGTACTGTTGAATTTACTGAAAAGGACTTATGACAAACTAATGTATACTTTAATTTCTGTTGAAAGTTGTATGCCATGTATTTAAATATTTGTAATCACACATTTATAATTTACAGTTAAACAAAGTTTACATTGTACATTTAAAATCGAATAACTTTAACGACAGTTAGTTATAATCAAGTGCTTTTACATGTACGTTACATCAAGTGCACACAAGTAAACATGACTACTGAATCACAGCACAGATGACAGTCATGCCAACTAGCATACACTCCAGGAAGTAATAGTACACCGTATATGCTAACTGTTACATGTATACAATTCTGCTAATGCTAATGCAGAGCTAGCTCTGATGCACTGGACACAATTCTATCTTGTAATGAAAGACAGACCTTGATAGCAGTGAAATGATGCTTAAAGCAACAGAGGTTTCTTAAATTCTTCTCTGGATTTGCTTTTCATATTCCATGTGAATAGACCTGAATTGATGCACACAGACATGTGACTGGCTTTTGACAGCTGCAAGAAGTGATTTGCTCTGAGCATGGTACATTTTTACCAGATGCCTTTAGGCACCTGCTTTTTGTCAGGTTGTGAAAAAGAGGGATAAAGAAAGGGCTACAAAGGTGAATAAGAACAGCTGCTCGGATGCGGCACTTTAAGGCCAAACCCACAGCAATCAAAAACTACAAATGTGATCTCTGTAACATTTGTAATCTCAACTGATTTCAGGACCGCGAATGAAGTCGAACAAGAGTTTCAGAGGTTGCAATACAGTACAGTATATGTGTGAGTTCTCATGGCACAAAGGTAGAATGGTTACAGTCTAATAATAAGCAGGTATTTTGGGCCTCCATAAATGATGACCTCCCTAGTTGGTTCTTGAAGCAGTAGATGAACAGGAGAGGTTTACACTAAAATTAAAAATAAAGCGTGTCCATAGACACCTGCCACTCTATTAGCTGTAACTAATTGTTTTACCCAAGTAGCTGGTTAGTTGGATAAATCTGGGCCAATACATTTTAGAAGTAGTAGTATGTGTTTCTGAAGTAGAAAAATAATGACGATTTGATACTTGGTAAGGAGGATGAGGTGAGTCGGAGGTAAAAAAAAAAGTGCTCTGAAATATGACTGTAATTCTGCTGGAGTGCATTGAGGATTTTCCTCTTCCCTCTGACAAAATCCCACCATTTCAAGAGATTAACCTCGGCATGCGATAAATGTTAAACTTCTTTTCCCCTCCAATTTCCTTGAAGCAGACTCCAGAAGCCATAGCACGTGTAAGATAAAAAATGATCACCTAATTCACTCATGCACAAAATACATTTCTGGGGAGCGGAGTAGAGAAGTCGTACTATAGACTCTCTCATTCAGAGCTCTGCAAGTACCTGCAGCTTGGACTGAATGGCCGATATATAATAATTTGTGAAATGCATGCATAATAATTTGTTTCTAGCTAAAAAGACATGAACTTTGGTAGTTTTTGGCATTATCAAAGTCAAATGCCAGAATACAAATTTTCATGTCCAGGTAAAAAAAAATCCAAAGTATTAGATTATGTCTACAGTTTAATTATAAAGACTCAAGTCCTAAATCTAAGTTTGTGTCATGAGCCTAGACCATATTCTTGTGTTAAGTCCAAAGACTTATATCCAACGATATATTTTGCACTTTATACTTCAGGAAAATTAAGGTTTTAAGTTTAAATGTATTGTCCAAACTTTAAAGCATATGTAAGGAGTCAGTGTAAAGTTTAAATGTAAAGTTTAAGTGTAATTGTAATCTTACAGTTAAAGAGCCCAAAGTTCTAAATCTATGTCTGTGTCTTAAGCTTAGATCATGTTATTGTCTCAAGTCCAAAGTCTGGTATCCAAAGACACCTGATCTAAACTACAACTACTACTAAAGTGCAAATATTAAGGTTTAAGTAGAAGTACATTGCCCAAACTTTACACTAACACCTTACCTATGCTTTCAAGTCTAAATGTAAATTGTATGTGTAATTGTACACTCTGAAGTCTTAGATTTAGTCTACAGTTTAATTATAAGTTTCAAAGTCAAAGGTTAAATGTAGGGTAAGAAATAAATCCTTAGACTTGCAGTAGACTTTCAAATTTTGACCTTGAGACTAAGATGAAGGCTACAGGCCAACAAGTCCAGTCTAATATCTCTGCTTAAGACTAAAACACTTAATTTTTAAACTACAAACAGAGGCTTTTGCAGTGTAGTTAAATGTGAACAGGTGGATCACAGCTTGGAGTGGAAGATCAGCAATGCATTCATGAAGACATGTAAGAAAAGAGCTTTGCCAAAAAAAATAAAAAATAAATAAAAGATGAAAGAATAATGAACAAAAAAACCCCACAGCTCACACACCTTGCAAATGCCACCTCCCCCTCTTAATTATGCATGTGGACAAACAGTGAATGACTAATTAATGTCCACCGATGGCACAACAAAGACGTCCCATTGCTCCTGTTTACTGTAAATGAGTTTTATTGCTTTACCTCTTCAAAGCAGGGGGTGCTGGGAAGGAACAGGGGTCTGAAGACAGGAGATGAATATCCTGATGATTATCTTTAATACTTAGGCTCTCACATAGATAGTCTAAAGACTTAACCACCTGCGATCAAGCAGTCAATATGCTTGCGGGTTTGTTTTGAGTGAAAACGTAAATTATTTTTTCCCTGTCTCTCGGCAGTCTTGGCTCGCACGTTGGAAATGTGACATGCTCCCGCCTGCTGCAGTCGGCTGATAATATGATGGAGCTGTCTGAGATGGATGCAGACAGAAACTTAGCTATTAGTATTTGTGGTGGTGTGTGTGTGCGGTTGAAATGTCACACACAATCTGCTGGGCTAATGACCCCTATTTGTTAAGGCAATGTTAATCGCCTCTCTTTGACTTCTCAGACTTCACAATTCAAAGAATTATAGCTTTCTTGAGACTTGTCCTTAAATGGCAAAGGTCAGGTTTGAGTACCACTCGTCACTGCATTATATTTATGACACATTAGCTCTCTAAAAAAACCTAGTGAGCTAGGTTTGATGCTGTGGATTTTAAGTTTTGTTAACAGCAACAATATGCTGTCTTTTAAGATACCTTGTTTTAGACAACATAGAAGGCAGAACTGCATGAATGATTGAAAAAGTAAGCAAAGCAAAACTAGTTGGATGGTTTTAGCTTGTCTTTCAGTCTGCTTAAGTGGAAAGTAATTACTTGTCCAATTATTTTGCTGGCTAGGCTCGAATACTAGTTGATCGTCCAGCTAAAACCAGTTCTGTTTGAAAGTTTAAGTGTTGTTGTTAGCCACATGCTGATGTTGCTACAGGTCACTAAGTTGCATTGGTTGCTACCAGATGTTCTAATTTAAATACTTCACTAACTAAAGACATATCTCAAAACCAATTCCTTTTACCAAACATGCTAACTTTGGAGGTCACCAAGTCTCAATACTGTTGGTTTGTATCAGGCATTGGTACTTGTCTGTTGAATTCAACAAAATCTAAACAAATCATGTAGCTTAAACGTCAATGTGTCTGTTCCTGTCAGTAGTCATTGTTGCTGCAGATATGCATAAAGTTGAACTCTTCTCAATTTTATCATATCGTAAACCGTCATTCATGTAGTCTCAAATCAGGAACTGTCGTTGTAAATGAATGACTTGCTCGCAATGTCAGTGTAAATTGCTGTCAGGGTGAACGCTGTGTAGGAATTCGACAGCAAGACAATTTGCACAGTTTCAAAACTCCGCTTTTGTCTTATCTCTTTTGAATCCTTCACCTGCACTCAAACAGACACTTCAGCTAAAATTGTCTGAGAGTGTTCCTCAGACAGAACCATGAAGAACCACGCAGACTTGACTGTTTTATTCCAATGGTAAAGACGTTTAGCTTGTTCAGTCTTGAGTATCACTGTCTGAAAAAGGCAGAAATAACTGTGCAGGAGACAGGTTGACAGAAGGAAGACTGTTCGTGGTTGTCGGATGCTGAAACCAGGAAGAGAGAACGAGACTGCTGTTAATATCTTTTAGTGAAGACAAAATGATGAAAGCCTGCGTTCTTGGGCAAAAACGATTCAGGCGACTGCCTATTGCTGCTGTCTGCTTAAATCAAAATGTCCATGTATTTCTGGCGGTCAGATCCCCGAAAGGTGGCAGAACCTCTTCTACCACTCTTGTTTTATTCATGGGCTTTCGGTTCATTTGCCATTTCTTCACTTGTAGGTTTAAGAAGACAAACAGTGCAGCAAATCCATTGGAGCGCTGTTTGACTAAATGACATTTTGCTCCACCGCCATGTTAATCGTAAAGAAAACAGTGGCAGATCAGTGCTTAAGACCACTTTGTCTCAGGGTGAACGTTTCTCACCGTGTCGCTGACGAGGCCTTTGAAGTTGCTTGGAAGAGAAAAGACGCTAAACACAAACTCCTAGTTTGTCCCAGCTGTGCAAAATAAGATGCTACATTAGAAAATACAGTTTAGATGTCCAAGTCAGTGTGGATTATTAGTTAATTTTATTTTTTTTTTTTTGCATTTTATGATTTCAAAGGTTCAGTTTGGTTTGGATGAAGAGTCAAGGTTTAAGATTAGTCAGTCTTCATATATCTGCCGCTGATGTCAGAGGAAACAGGCCTGATGCCGTCACCTTCCCCACATTATACGCAGTGCCAGTAGAAAGCCTGAGGGCAGAGAAAACATTATTTGTCAGGAGGGAAAAGACTTTCATTTCCAGTTTGTCAGAGCGCAGGTCAGTGATTGTGTGGTTGATTTATTACACGCCTGTGCGAGACATGAACAGAAGTTACTTTTGACTCTGGTGCTTTGTCAGTCACATTCCCACTTTCATTTTTTTTTTTTTTTTTTTTTTTTTTTTTTTTTTTTTTTTTAGGAAAGTGAAGTAGTCTATGAAACCCAAATATTATCGCGGGAAGTTTAAGTAGGGTTTTGCATTACGCCAACTTACTGACTATTCTGTGACTGAATTCCACCAACTTGAGAGCAAATTCTTGAAATTCAAAATTGAGTCAGATTGTGGACTGGACATTAAATGAACACTCCTCAACTTGTCATTTTAAAATGTATATTTATATTTTTTGCCTTATTCAAAAAGAAGTGTCAAAAATGTAATAAAATAATTGAATTATTGTCCATTGTATTTTTCATCTCCACCCATAGGCCACATCCACACTAAGCCAGAGCTTGCTTTCTTCCTCGTCTATTTATTTTATTTTTTCTCTTTGTTACAATAAATATCTGCGTACACACAAAACCACGAAACTGACAAAAAGATGTAGTATACATGCCAGAGCAGTATGTGACGCTGTAATTCTGCCACAGAGATGCACTAAATCGGAGAAGAATACTTGGATTATGCGCATAAACCTTTAGCGCTGCATACAAATGAACATGGAACAATACCTTTATTAATCTGTGTTAATATTAGTTATTAAAGATGTTTTTGCTGTGGTTACGTGACAGCGGTGTCTGACTAGTGTTAATATTTAGTCAGCCTTGTCCTATTTAGTTTTAGTCAAGTTTTAGTCGACTAAAAATCGCAACATTTTAGTCTAGTTTTAGTCAATGACAACTTGGTGTATTTTACCTCATCTAGTGTAATGATTTATTTTAGGCTTTTTATCGTATAGTTTAATACCAAAAGTGTTATGCAATCTCCGTCTACATTATGAAAACCGCTAAAACAAACAAAAAATATAAAGTTCATAGTTATTCCAAATGGCAATAGCCTATTTAGATTTTGTGACTAAATAGTAAACCAATAATTTAGTTTTTTTGATGTTTTTTTTTAAGTTTGTATCTTTTATGAATACATTTATTCTTGTCTTATTTTGTCAATGAAATTGTATGTTAATATAGTTTTTAGTTTTCATTGATTGACCTTATCTCGTCTTCGTCTCATCTTAGCCATGGGGAAAAAAGCTTGTTAACGAAATTAACACTCTCTGACTAGGGAAGAGACATGGGGTGATGACATCATCGTTTCACAAAATATACGGATTGGCTGTACACACGAAAACGCAAAGGTGTCTTTTTCAGATTTATCCACTCTGGGACACTCTGAATGAAACGCCAATATGATAAAAAAAAATTTATGTATATAGCTACACTGAGTCTATGAACATTTTCAGTTCATAGACTATTTAAAATGAAATAAAAAGTAAGAAATTCAATTGATTAAATCAGTGTTGTGCTGAAAAAAGTAAGACTTTGATCGAAATGGTCATGGATGAGTCCGTGAGTTCAGTGAAAGCTGAAAAACACAACTTCTGCCAGCTCCCAGCTGTTTGGGCGACAGTACCGTTGAGGTCTGTTGTCAGGAAAACATTGCACCCAATGCACCATGGCACAGCACTGGATTTGTCGTGCTGTCATTTAATGAGATCACATTGCTCATCAAGGTTCATTTGCCATGCATAGACAAAATAGATTTAATTAGCCGTGTGTGCGCATGTCTGTGGCGTTTCCTCAGAAAATAATGACACATTTTCATGTAACCATCAAGTTATAATTAGACTGTTGGGTTTATGGAAAGCGTTTAAGTTCAACAAATGACAAACAAATGTGTTGCCAATTAGACAATGTTGACAGGCATCTATGTGTGACTTTTTCCTCACTTGACGCTTTGTTCGTCTGTTAGTCAGTCGGCTTGGGTTCATTGTTTTTAGAGGGAATTGATATTCTAGTGTACAGCTGAGCCATGTACTGGGTCGTTCAGCCTGGCAGTGACTGAATGGTGCCCGTTGTTGGGCTTTTTCAGCAGGATCCAAGACTTGCCAGCTAGTAGGGGCGTGTAACTCTGTAAACGGACCACCAGAGGCAGCATGCAGGCTTGTGGGCTGGATGTGGATGTTGAGCAGGTGGGAAGAAAAGGTTAAGGGTCAGGATAAGAAAAGAGTTCGCCAACACATCGTTTATGATTGGAAGTGAATCTTACAAGACTGGAGGCCCTTCAGTAGGTCAGCTGTATTTGAGCAAATGAGCACGCTAAACAGAGAACATTATTCAACATTGTATTGTTGTTCCTCACAAGAGCTGCTGGATTGTCCTCCAATTACGATTAAACATCAGGTGGCAGGATGTTAATTAATGAAAGTTTAATGAAGTGGAAAACAAACATCATTACAATATAGAAAGAATGTCATCTGCATGTTCTTTAGCAGCTCTCTTAAAGATTACGCCTCATTAAGCAGTTCTACATGTACATTTTAACCACCTACAGCAAAACCTCTCCAATACCCAAAGCTGTAATTTTACGATAAGTATATACAGTAACTATATTTCCCTGTCTGAACTCTTCTAGACAACAATGTAAATTCACATCAGTAAGTTTTGCTCATAATGAAGTTGAATAAACAGCAAGCCTCTTCCTTGCACACTATTGCTGTGACTGATTTATGTTTTTCTGTGGCGTTTGGTCTTAATTGCACAGTCACGCATGTGTGTGAGTCAGATGCTGACTGATGGATTCCTGAATAAGAGAGTGTGAGTCGTCTTTCATTCGCTGGAAACGTTCATCTCGATGGAGGGAGATCTGGCGTAGCAACATGTGGCAGGTGGTGAAAGAGGGATGTGGGTAGAAAAACGAAAAGAGTACATCAGGCCTCGCTTTCGAAGTCTGCCTGCAGCAACAGATACATCAATTATACCACCATGTTTGAGAAATGCTAGTAAAAGTCTGGTCGGTATTAAGGAAAGAGCAATAATTCTATTCTGCTCTATTCTATTCCTATATATACTGTGTGTGTATATATATATGTATATGTGTGTGTATATATATATATTATATATATATATATATATATATATATATATTAGTGGTAGGCCGTTATCGGCGTTAACGTGCTGCGTTAACGGGAGGCGGGAGATATATTTATATATATTATATAATATATATATTTTAAATTTGTATACAGCATGGTTTCAATAGAGTGAATTCAGTTTCTGTCCATAAAGGCTAAAGCTGGGATTCAATCAGTGAATCCAGGAATAAAGTGCTAGATGAGTGTGGCCGGGGGGCTACAATTTTCACCTTCCTGGCCCTGGATCTGCAGAGTCCTGCCCCAGACAGATGAGTTGACTCTTGTGTGGGCAGCACAGGGTACGACCCAGTGTGCAGCCAAAGCCACATGTTAATGCGAATGTAATCCACATCCTGCTATGAGATGATCCCTGTGAACCTCTGCCAACATCACCATGCCTGGAAGTATGCTCTCTATCATGCTTTCTAGTAACTGAAACATCAGCCAGCCCAGCTGAGTTTGAATGAGTATGTGTTATGTCTGGGTTTTAATCAGTTTTATGCGTAGCTCCTTTTGCCATATGGATGTCGAATACATAGATTTTTCAGATCTTTTAATCAGGTATTTAACAAAACCATATCTGTATATGTATCCTGAGAATAAAACCTAAATACATTCACTGCGAATATATTCTATTAGCGCTTTCATTGCAGGAAACATACATGCTTATGTATGTGCATTTAAAGTGCTTATGTTTATAATAAAATTAATTTCCGAAAATATGTTAGCAAGGAACATTTGCAGTCTGTGAACCTTGGAAGTGTGGTAAGTTAGCATATAGCGTCTATTTAATCTGATGACACTGCAACTCCCTGGGAAATGGGCATGTGATATACGGAATTTAAAAGAGCCATTTACTCTGGGCTGAATGACCTGTGATGATTGCTATAGATACTGCCAGTCAAGTACAGTCATCATCGGGAGTAAATAACTGATAATGCTGCTGTCAGCAGGCTATTTATCCTGCCCAATTACAAATGAGTCAGGAAAAGAGAGGATTAATATAAGGGAGACCAGGGCAAGATGTCACATGGGTAGTGCTATCTTAGTAACTAAGATTTTGAGAAATACACGTGTTTCTAGCAGTGCCACTGAATGCTATTTTGGGGTAAGTAGGTAGTTAATTCCATTTTATTCAGCAAGGATGCATTATATTGATCAAAAATAACAAGTGACATTTACATTGTTACAAAAGTTTTCTATTTTAAATAAATGTTCTTTTGAATTTTATCAATTATAGACTCATCATAGACACTGAAGCTAAAAATTCAGCTTTGCATCACATAAATAAATTAAATGTTAAATTATATTTAAATAGAAAATAGTTACTTTAAATTGTAAATAATATTTCACAATATTACCATTTTGCTATTTGTGACCCTGGACCACAAAACCAGTCTTTCTCTAAATGTGAAAGCTGAAATCTGAAAGCTGAATAAATAAGCCATTCACTCAAATTCTTGAATTGATTTAACAATCTTCATAAGGCTGCGCTTCTCTCAGTTGGTTGTGCATCTTTTTCTTCCACACTTTTTCCTTCCACTCAACTTTCTGTTAACATGCTTGGATACAGCACTCCACCGCCAGCTTCTTTGGTAGTGAATGTTTGTGGCTTACCATCCTTGTGAAGGGTGTCAATGATTGTCTTCTGTCAGATCTGTCAGATCTTCCCCCTTGATTGTGTAGCCTAGTGAACCAAAAAGAGAGACCTTTTTGAAGGCTCAGGAAACCTTTGCAGGTGTTTTGAGTTGATTAGCTGATTGGCATGTCACCATATTCAAATTTGTTGAGATAGTGAAGCCAAAATCATCCCAATTAAAAGAAACAAAGAATTAAATTACTTCAGTCTGTGTGCATTGAATTTATTTAATACACAAGTTTCACAATTTGAGTTGAATTACTGAAATGAACTTTTCCATGACATTCTAATTTAATGAGATGCACCTATATACCCTAGCGACTTAAGACTGGTTTTGTGGTCCAGGGTTTTTGATCAAATAAATGTAGCATTGGTGAGCATAATACACTTATTTCAAATGTTTTTTTTTTCATTAACATTTTGTTTCATATTGGTTTCGCTTGTCTTAAATGTTGCGGAGAAGCCTATAATGGTCGAAGCTTTGCAAATATAGTGTGACAAAATGCCTTGCTGTTGCTACATGTTCAATGAACTTAAACTATTTAATAATATTTTGCAACCCAAGATTTTATGATTTATGAACACACAAGTATAAAATGAACTAGACCAACTAGTGCAACATCCACTTTCTTTGGAAAATTTTCACCACCTGTGCTTGAGAAGAAAAGAGCAAAAAAGTCATTTCAGGTCACAAACATTAAAAACTACAGTGTTCTCAAAGCATAACATTCACTGTTATCACATATCCGGCATTCTCAGTGTGGGTTCCTTTACGTAATGTGGTGTGTGATGCGACCGTTAACGCATTTTCAGAATGAAGAGCAGGCGGTCAGTGATAACCTCTACCTATCTCTGAAGATAAGACTGCAATCTGGAATGAAATCTACTGATGGCCTGCTCAAGCTGTCAATCAGCAACCCCTCTTCCTCGCTTTCTTTTCTGTTGTTGGGTGAAAGGTTATGTGAAAGACATTGCAGCAGTGTGTCAGAGGTAACAACTAATATCTGTTCACTATAACATTTTTAATCATCTTTTTCTTTCTTTTGTTTTTTGCCTCTCAAATGGACGTTCACCTCTCTCTGGGACTCTTTTACCGTATGTGTTCCTCACTTAACCATTTCCCCATTACCCATGGTCTTCCCTGACAAGCATGGTATCCATTTTGGCTCCTGCAGGAACATTGAGGGCTTTTTAACCAATGTTCCCTCTTGGGTTTGGGAACAAAGTAAAGGTTTGTCACCTAGAACCCATGATGGAGTAGGGTACCATAGGGCTGGGCGATATATCGAATATTAGCGATAATATCGGAATAATTTTGACGACGATGTACAATTTGAATATATCGGGAATATCGAATATTTCAAATTCAAGCATACTTTCCCAAAAGAACGCGCCGAATGTCCAAAAAAGGAACCTGTAACTGCTGACTGCTCTACGCCCCTCTACTACGAGAGCTGTAATGATAGCGGTTGCCAGATAACAAGAGTTTAAATCTCCGAATCAGAGCTCCACTGTTACAAGGATACATTTTCTGCCCGGTGTTTGCTTATTTTAAGCAATCTGGCAACCATGCGCACGTGCTCACTCCTCATTGCGGAAGAGCCGCTGATGATAATCTGAAAACACTAACAAGCTGGAATTGAGCGATCTAATGAAAGCGTCGTTCAGCCGGTCTGTGTTCTTTCGTGAGATCTCAACTGTATTGTTTGCGTTTGTGATTGCAAAATAAATGCACTTACTCGACCGCTGATGTTTGAATAGAGAAACATAGGCTATGGCCATTTGGAATTACTATTGGGGAATTTCACTGATATGTTTACCAGTTTCCATAATATAGACAGAATGCAAAAGTCTTTGGCATTCATTTTTATATATTTATATATAAGAAATAGCTATGTGCTTCAGCAACTAGCTCCCCATCTAAGAGGGTTTTTAGTGTCAGTAGGAACATAGTTTCATGCCACAGAGCTTCTCTTAAAACCACAGATAGTTGACAGACTTGTTCTTAGCTTAAAAACTTGTTAAAAAAATTAAAATAAAATACTTATCCCAGTTGCATAGTTTAAATTGTGAATTGCATGCACTAAAAAGTTGACAGAATGCACTTTCTGTAACTGTTACTTAATTTGCACTGCTTCAGTTACATATAGGCCTACATGTATTCATTTAACCTTTAATCACTCCTAAAAAAGGACAACACTTAAGGTCTTTGGGGTCATTTTGACCCCAAAGAGTGATTAAAGGTTAATAAAAAGCAGTAAGTGATCTCTTGGTCTAGATTTTTTAACTGCTTAAATTAGCTGTTTAATCTAAATGTTTTTTTTTTTTTAATGGGCAAAAGAAAATCATGTTTTATTTTTTTGTTATTTAAATGCAAATGCAAACATATCGAGATATATATCGAATATCGTAAAAAACTTGTCAATATCGAGATATCATTTTTTTTTGTATATCGCCCAGCCCTAGGGTACCATGTCTTGAACTTCTTGAACTTTTTTTTTTGCCATAGAATACAAACTTTTTCATTGCAATTTTATTTTGGCGAACTGGTGGCTACAGTGTCGTTTACACATTAGGATGGTAATCATAACATATTAATATTTCTTCTAATTCGGCGAGAATGGGGAAGTTCACAACACAAATATAACGATAACCACATAAAGGAACAAAATCTGTGGAATCACTTTCAGAACCATTTTTTTCCCTATCTGATGAACAATAAAAACCAATCAGATAGCCAATCAGAATCCACCTAACTTTAAAGAGCTCAAGCATTTAAAGTGGCAGGCAACACAATACATTTATATAATAAAGACAACATTCTTGTCTATTGGTATGGAGTTAATGCTATAGTTAGTGTAGTCATGATACTGGAGTTTCTAAATCTGAAGACCTTGAAAAATATCGGTATTAAATACCATTTGTGATACCATGGGGGAAAAACTGCTGCAAAATTAGGAGCATACAATTTTAGATTTTTTTTCTTTTTGGTTAAACTATTTGATAAACTGCTACAAATTTACAGACAAACTGTTTAACTTCTTTGGATTGCAACATCTGTCATTTTCCAATCATCTGTAACCAAACGCTTGGTAAAAAAGGTGGTTGGCACAATGAATTTGCTCAAACCGTACACTGCACGATGGACGACAATAGGCTTCTTCACATAATTGAAAAGCTAAATGTAAAAATGTAGAATAGAAGCTAATGAAACGGCTCCTTAAAAATGTGTCCTTTCAGTGGTGCTGTCATATTTCAATTTAAAACACAATGCAAAGCAATATTAGGCTCCAATGAGGCATAATAGAGAACAGGACCTGAGGTTACAATCAAATTCCAAACACCGACCATGATAGAAAGTTTGAACAAGCAGTCATTATTTACCAAATAATAAAAAGACGTTCACCGTCATTATGAACCTTTTTCCTATTATTTCTATACCACTGTGGTAATGTACTATGAAGGTTGCACTTTAGCATTACCATAATTAAAATGGATGCCTGAGGCATTGTGAGTGAGCAGTAATAGATCATATCATTGTGTCGGAGATGTAAAGACACAGATCATTGGCTACCGAGGATAAAGTCAAGTGATTGGGAAAAATACTTCATTTATTGCTACAGTTAGTGGCTAGCAATGAAGTCTTGGTTCCTCAAATAGCTACTTAATGCTACCATTTTGTTGTTGTTTGTTTTCCCCAGAAAATGAAAGCGTAGTTGGCCATTTTGCATTTTGTCATTGCTGAAGTTGTGTAAAAAAAAAAAGTCTCCTAATAATCACTTTAATTAAACACACTCAAGCTAGAGAGATTCTCTCAACAGTGGGTGAGTTTTTGAAAAGGGGAAAACTCTGGCCATGGACTGAAAATCTAAAATGGTTTGACTGACAGCTGGATCAAACGGTATTGATTGAATCTCGCACCCAGTCTGTGTCTCTGCCTCTCTGTGTTTTAGCTGAGCTTTTGTTTGTTTGGTTTGCTTGGCAGCTCTCTTTGGTTATTACTTTGCGTGGTGCCCAAGTTATTGCCTGGTTTGAGCGAGATTGACAATCCAACCATCGTAGCTAGTCCCACCTGTAGATGCCAGTTTGTTGTTTCACACCATTAGTTTAATATGGTATTATGGTGACGACTTATTTAGATTTTAATGTACACACTTGTAATCCCAAAAAAAATTCTTAAGTGTACTTTTTGACTAGAAAACTTAGTTGAAAAGAAAATGATTAACAAATTGAGTTTATGAGAACAGCAACTGTAATTTGCATAATTTCTCATATTATTTTAGTTTGACAACTCTGGCTTATTTTTCTATTGCTAAGACTAATTTCATAGCTTGAATTTTATGTCTACTAAATATACAAAAATAAATATTTTCCCAATTTTACATAAATTTATGAAATGACGACTTGATTACGGATTTTTATTTTTTTAGATTTATTTAGATTTTTCTTGGTTTCTTCACATCTATCATGTCATATTTCATTCATATTTCTCCATTATGATGCATTTTCATATTTTAAGATTAAATGTCCCCATAATTGAAGAAATTTTGGTAATTCCAACATGACATGATTGGGGTTATTTCATAACAAAGTCAACTGATTTTAAACCACTTCCTTTCAGGCATATTAGCATGAACTCCGAATGTTCGGTTTCATAAGCAAAGTTCCTGTTGATTTCAGTTGGCGTTATTTTCCCACAGTATTGATGAGTCATTGTCCAAAGCCTCCGTAAATTCCAGTTAAACGGGGAGCGAGGGAGGGGGAGTATGGCTGCGGATCGCAGAGCGGCTGCTATTAGCCGTTAATTCTAAAACAAATTATGCAATTAGCTCCCCCATTAGAATGTAGGCCATGCAAGAGGTCGAAGCAACCTTCACTTGATCTACTCCTCAGTCGAGACGAAAGAAGAAAAAAAAAGCCCTTTATATGCTAGAATGTTAGCCTCAGTACAGCAGATCTCAAAAGCTCCACACCAACTGCCTTTTATTTATAGGATTTTCCATAATGAAGTTTCAGTGGTATTCGTGTCTTAAACAAAGAGGAAAATTGTCTGCTCGTCTGAGATAATATTGTCAAGGGAACTACATAGGCTGTGAATTTCTTCAGTCAGCCCCTGAGAGGAGAGGTGAGGATTTCAAGGTGTTTGTGAAAACACCACTCTCAATAAACTGTGTATTAATTACAAAATATAAACCATTACCTCAGTGGAAACTCTTTGTCTTCAATTATGTCATCCTGTTATTTGTTCTCATGATTCCATTTCTATGCTGTGAGTGGTTTGATGTTTTTATTTCCTGGAGTTCAAGCGTCTGTTTGCTTATCCTCGTTTAAAACGCAGACTAACAGTCGTGTTATAATTGTAGTTCTGTTCCAAACCTTTGTGAGCTGTATCACTGTGTTTTAAATCAACACAAATCAACTGATACTGATCCTCACAAGTGACCGATTTGGAGTGTTCTACACTGACAGCCACTCTCTTAACGCGCATCAAACAAATAAACTTGCTTACAGTTCATTCCAGTAAGAGTTTGGTGTTAACATGTTTTGCTAGGATACAATAATACAGTTCATTTGAATAAGTTTTAGCTGTTGTTATTTATTTTATTAGTATAATGCTCAACATGTATTTTATGATACTTTTTTGTCATACTGCCAAAATACTATTTTCGCAGTATGTAGTTTGCAAACTATGCACAGTTTGATCATTTTTTTTCACTCATTATGTGATTAGATTTTCATTATTTTCACACTGTCGTTTAAAATGTTACCTAATGTATTCTGTTTCACATACTATGTTTTACTAAAACGATCATCATTAATTGAAATAAAGCAAAAATTACATAATACCAATACTAATAAGAACTAATGTAGTAGTAGTAGTAGTAGTAGTGTTTTATATTTAAATGAAAACTAGAACTAATGTTTTATATCATTTCGACTAAAAGTAAGTTTTTTATTTTTATTTTTTTCAAGTTGGTTTAATGCAGTTAAACTTGAAATGACTAGTCCAAGTTTATTATTGGAGAAAAAATAATAATAATAACAAATTATATATATTTTTTTTAATGACCACTTTAGAATCAGCGATATGTTATTCTTTTTGCAAAAACCTGAAAAATGCTTCCATACAGCTTACTGTGTAAAGGTCTGCTCGATAGGGTTTAAGCCAACGTGGCTGGAGTAATGAGCTGGGATGTTATCTGTCCCCACCAGAGAGGTAAATACCGTTCTTATCTTGAAATGTTTAGCCACATGTTTAAATCAATGCCAAAAGGGCAGACAAAAAAATACATGAACAGTTGAACACACACATATGCAGCACACTTTATGCAATACACTTTCCCCAGTCATGTGAAGTCAAAATGTTTTGTTTTTGAGTTTAGTAGTACCAGGTTTCTGCCAAACATCAGGTCCCAGAAACCTAAACATATTCATCTATAAAGGTGTGTGTGTGTAGAGCAATAATTCTCAATTCTGGTCCTGGCTCTTTATATAAACAAAGTTATATTATTAAGGGATTGGGAACATCTGAGAGATTAAATGAATAGTTTATTCAAAAATTTAGAATTTCATCACTTGTTCACCAATAGATTGTCTGCAGTGAATGGGTGACGTCAGAATGAGAGTCAAAACGGGTGATTAAAAACATCACAATAATCCACATCACTCCAGTCCATCAATTATCGTCCTGTGAAGTGAAAAGCTGTGAAATGTCTGTAAGAAACAAATCTATCATTTGAATATCAATGTATGTTTTTAACCGTTATTTGGACTCTCATTCTGATGGCACCCATTCACTTCAGAGGATTCATTGGTTTAGCAAGTGATGAAATTTAAAAATGTATCCAAATCTGTTCTGATGAAAAAGTAAACTCAGTGTGGCCTTAGCGTTAGTAAATATTAAGGAAATTTTCATTGTTGGGTGAACTACTCCTTTAAGTTAATCTTATTTTAATTGTCAAATAACAAATCAGCTACAAGTCATGTGATTGCCAAATGCAGTGTGTCTTAGAATAACACCCAAATCTAAATCACTAAAAATCTGTTAGGTCCATAGAGGTGTTTTTCCAAAACCAACAAAATGGTGTCAGTATGGGTTAATATAGGATATTTTTTTAAATAATTGTTTGTATATAAAAAAAAATACAGTTAGTCAGTTGCTCTTAATCAAAACCCCAATTCCTCATATTTTAGCCATTTGCTTATAGCCACATGATTATCCAAAGCTCTTTCTAAGACACGGAGTGCATGAATAGCGGAAGTAATGGTACTGACCTCTCATTGTATTGTTTTGGGTGATAAAATGCCGGCTGATAAATGAGACCTAGTAATTGGATTATGATAAAAAGGTTTTCAGATTGCGGAATGAATGGCCATTTGAAATTGCATTAATGTTCCTGACGAGAGGAGAAGGTACTGGTGAAAGCCGTGTCTATTCACACTTTTGTTCTAGCCCCTGAGTCAAAGGGTGTGCGTTAAAAGGAGACTTCCCTTGCTTATTGCTAATGTAATTATCTGTGTGACCGTTGCATACATGAATTATGTAAAAGTGGCTGAATATTGTCAAAGCAGTTTTTGTGGCCTTTCGGAAAAGAAGAACATTACCGCATAGTCCTTTAGCTCTGGCAACTTCTTTGTTCCTCATTATTGTGGCATAAAGGCTTTCATTCGGACCTTATTCTTCTTGTTTTGGCCTTTACAATTTTAGAAATTTTATAATTCCTGCGATGAAATGACTTGCATGTCTAAATCACTTTTAAATAGTGACAGAGAAAATGTTTTGTTTTTAAAACATTTTTTAAACCTTTTCCTTGAGGACAAATCACATTTAGTCCCTGATTTACAGAAGGTATATATTTTGTATTTCTAAATTCTTTCATCATACAGATGCACAGAATAGTATGTCTTTATTTATTTATTTTGCAAATGTATTCAAACTATGGAATTGTGTCTATGCAAATGTATGTAAAGAGAAATCATTTCATATAGTGAATCAATGCAGTTGTAACAGTCACTTTTGCTGTCGGTTTAATATCTGGCACACGCACAAGTGTTTGTGTCCAGTTGTGTATATAGTATAGTATAGTATAGTGCTGCATATTTGTTTAAAGTAAATGCGCCTTTGAAATGAACGTGCAATTTCTAAGATTGCACAAGTAAATTAGTAGCCTTTATTTGGGATCATAATAAATCAGGTACATTTTGGTATTTGTAGTGGAATAATAAAAACTGAAATCATTACTGATGGACATTTACTTTGTGCTCTGTTAAATATTCACTTAAGCTGAAATTGATTTAGAAGGAATGTTGTTTCGAATTTAATATTGGTATTATTTACTTGATTTTTGATTACCTATTTGGTGAAACGGCACCGATGTTTCACCCTCCTCCATCTCCTAAAAGCTGAACAGATGATGTGCTTCCTCAAGCTTGTTTTTTTCTGCTCTGTGCAGCTGGAGAGAGGAGAAGCCAGACAGAATGAAGAATGAGGTGGACGGTGGAATATATATATATACCTGTATATTTAAGTCTAGTTGCTTCATTGATGATAGATTTAAATATAAAGTTTGATTAATGGGACTTAAAAATCTACTTTTAGCACAGGTATGTATGTTAGTCCTTTTGTTAAAGCCACAGACTACCAATACAAATGAATTATCTGCAATAAATATGATCACATTTCTTTATTTTTTTATTCTTTTCCATTATTCATTTTTAATAATCTGTTTCAAAATTTTTGAGAATCCATTTTCATGTTTAGTACAGTATATGTTGCTTGTTCCAAAACTTAGTTAGCTACCAAGACAACATTTAAAGCCACTGTTGGCGTTTTCCTTGCTGTTCCAAAAAAAAAAAAAAAAAATATATATATATATATATATATATATATATGCTGCCCTCGAAGACCAAAGATTACTTTGTGATCAAAAATACTTCTAGCTCCACAAATAATAATAAAAAAAAAATCTGAATACATAAATTGCCATTGCCACACGTTGTTGTAAGAGTTAAATAACTAATCACAACTATTTCCCAAAACTGTAGTAACTCTGTTGCACTTTCATCATTCAAACTGTGTTGGTTAGGCAATACAAGTCTGTCATTAACAACACTGTCACGCGCATGATTCAGTTCCAGATGTTTGATTTTGTCACAGGTTTCTTCTGTCACACTCAAAGGTTCTAATGTACTCTCTTCAAAAGCTGCTTTCATTCTCTCAGCAAGCTAAACCATGTAGGATGATATCTGTAGATATGGAATGACTGATATAGATAAAAATGTGTGTTAGATCGCTTATTTTGCCCAGGAGTGTGATCTATGTCCACATGCTCTTCTAATAAGAAACTATGCTTTCAACCACAGGTCTAGAGCAGTAGACCCAGTCACAATTTGTGATGCTGTTTGAAAATGTTTTTCTGATTTATGGTTGCAGGAAACTCAGAATCGTTGTCCTAACGATAGAACATATGACCATTACTGATGATACTTTTGGAAAATGCAGCCCAGGTGAACCACTGAAATGGATTATCTTGAGTAGGTTAAGTGTCAGTAGGTTATGATTCTTACAAGTTTTGTTCGTGTATATATATATATATATATAATTAATAATATTTTATATATATAATAACTGCATGACTTCAGTGTCGCCACCATTAGGCTTCTGAAAACTCTTGCAGTCTTTATTTAAAAACATTTTCCCAACAATTCTGAGGTAAAATAGTTTGCAAGAATGGGATTATAGCGATCCGTGGGTGTGACGTCTGAGGCGGAGACTAATGTCCTGTCAACTTCTGTAGTCCCATTTAGACACTTGTTAGTTAGCAACCCCCTTTATCAAGACAAGTAAAAGATTTAAAATAAAATCAATCAATGAAGTTTATGAAAAAATATAGAGCTGTTATTAATCACAGCCCTCAATTAAGCTATTTAACCAAAAAGCCATTGACTTCTGGAAGTTCTATAATGAACACTCATTTCTGGGTTTTGGGCATTTATTTTATTTATTTATTTTTTTTTTAAATACACCATCCCTGCAGTACAACACTATGCGTTTATAGCTAGCTACCTGATTTATAACACATTCAGCTTGCAACAGACATTTGCAAGTAACTATCACATTCTCAAATACTGAAATTTATAATAACACAAAAACATATGTAAAGGCAAATATTCAAATGTCTAGCATTATAACATTCAAGTATGCACATCATAACATGACATACGATGAGTCAAGAGTCAAAAAATGAATAAACTTTGTCTTTTTCTGCTTGTTAGAGTATTGTGCTGTTTGCTTGCGACATGCTATAACGTCAAACTTTGTTGGATTCAACAGTGTTTGTTAATTGATTGTGCCCTCATACACTTCAGTTGAGTAATAAAGTTTTTTTTATTCAGTCAGGATTCTGCCTTAGAAGGCTGCTGTACATGTAGACAGTAACAGCGAATCAGCTAACTATGTTTTGGAGCATAGCTTCTATTTAAACTGTTTTTTCTACTTTTCTATATGTATTGTTAACCAAGATTTCCTCTAGGCTGAAAACTAGCAGTCTGGCATTTGGAAATTCACCTGTAAAATGCCTGTGGATGTCTACCAACACCAGAGATACTAGATACGCTGCTTGTTACTGGAGAGTGGCGTTACATTACCTAGGTGGCAAGCCAGGAGTGGACCGGCAGAGTATTGAGGTTGCAAATCAAGCCTTAGCTTCCTAAAGAATTGTTTCCAGTGTAAGCTTCAGGGAAAACTCTGTGGTTGCTCAGGTGTTTCAGTTTGCTGGATCCCACACGTATGCCATGCCCTTTTCCTCTGCTACCAGTGTTTGTTCTTCACACCGCTTGAGACTCATCTGATACTACCATTAAAACGCTGACCTGAGTGGATGAATAATCACTCTGTGCCAATTATCTTTACACACTGGCAGTTAATATTCACTCCCCTGTCTGCGCTCCTGCATGTTGCTTCCGATAAAAGGCATGTTTGTTTAGCGTCTCTGTATATTCACACCTCCATCACCCTCCTCCTCTTACACACAGCTGTGCAAGAAGTGCTCGGTGCCCAGAAATGAGCTTCTTTCTACCTGAACGTCTCCTCTAACAAGCGTATGCTTCGAGAACCGGCGACCGGGAGTAAGAGGAAAAGCTGTAACATGCTGTTAACAATTACTCCAAGAATTATTGTGAATCTCATTAGACTCAAGCTGCACCTTTTAACCTTGTTAGCTGTGCTAGAATGAACACTGGCCCCAGAATGCATGTTGGGTAATTAAAGGTTGGATCAGGTGGCAGCTAGGCCGAGATCTCTGAGCTGCAGTCGCAATTGAAATCCAGATTGTGCATCTGGCTCATAATAATGATACAGCATCTTAAAACAGGATAAAACTTTGCTATTTTGGGATATTTTTGTCGGATGAGGAACTGCTTCACTGGAGCCGTTGAAACATGCCGTTGAAACAGGCTTATCTGTGCAAAGGTTAATGAGGAGCGGTGTGGTGTTGGTAAGTAAGACACAACAAAAGCTCTGTCGTTCATATCACCGAGCGCACATGCCATGGAAGAGCTGCAGGCATCGTCAGGCACACTGAGAAACACCGATATGATTCCTGTCTCTCCAAAAGCATCTTCAGTTTGCCTAATTACTTTTCTGCTACTCCAAGGATGCTGGTTTATGATGGAACCATTATTGTTCCGTGGCTGTTCTTGATGATAGCCGTGATACAGAATTCAGGCATTTTAAGTGCACGTGAAACGAGTTACGCAGTTTCCTAACCAGGCACGACATAACTAGTTTACAGCAAAAGTGATTTTTTTGTTTACGCTGAAAACAAAAATGCTGTGCAATGAAACACAGTTACAGCCAGCAGGAACTTTTTTGGATGTTTAATAGTGTTATACAAAGTTAGGTTTTGCACTAAAGAGATTTCACTGTGGGCAAGTCATGACATGTGTCGGACTCAATAGCTGCGTACAAATTCAGCTGCAGCATCCTTTGAAGGCCGCAAAGAATAGAGAATTGTTCTTGTCGCCTAGCAGCTGTGACATCTGGTATTGACGAGCAGCAGTACTGGACATAATTTGTAACTATCTAAAAAACAAAACCGCATTCACAACCTGTCTAAATAAGTTCACCTTGGTCCCTTTATTTACATAATAAAAAGTATTAAAAATAAATAAAATCTATGAAATTGCATCTTAATAATCACTTAAACTGAATGTAAATTGTTGTTTACTCATGGCTAGGTTAATGTTAGTATACTATAATGTTAGTATATAAAATTTGCTCCTGTGAAATCTAAATTGCTATTATTTGTATTATGTCAATGTCCCTTTCAAGGAATGTGTGTTCACTCTGCCGCCATATTTGCAATGCACTCTGGGCAGCTCAAACAAGACCAAGTCCTATCTAGATGAATGGGGGAATCCAGAAATCTCAAAAACTGCTTGATTAAATTACATATTTCAAATCTGCAACAAAATCTTAAATGAATTGCAATGTGTTGCAGATTCTCCCATTCATAAGCAGTGTTGGGGGTAACGCATTACAAGTAATGCATTATGTAATCAGATTACTTTTTTCAAGTATCTAGTAAACTAATACATTACTTTTTAATTAACAAGTCTCCTGTCCCCATATTGGGAGAAATTGGATGTACAAAGGCGTTGTGTGCTCTGTGTGAACATGTAGTTCTAGACTAAATGTGAATGTGCATTAATTCATCCTGCTCCAAAAAAAAAAAAAACTGATATAGTATTCATAAAAATTAATTAAAACCGTGAAATCCAAACTCAGAATATGATACAAAACTTCAATAATTATGCTAAATAACGCATGTATCTAATCCCATTTTGTTAACTAATGTCTTTGCTGCTGACCTTTTGATCCAGTTCAACAATAGTAATAAACAAAATGACTTTAGATAAACTAACAATTGTACTTCTTTTTTTTCTTGTTTGTTTGTTTTTTTGTTTTTATTGCTGAAGAGTGTTGAACTTTCTTCTCCTGTGTTCTACTGTACAGACATGAATTTACTTTTCCTTCAGCCTGAGGTTTGTTTTTTTTTTTACACTCTTTGGTGTGAAAGGGCTTTTACATTTGCTATAAATAGAACTTCTTATATTAAAAACTATCAAGCCCTGATCTTATTTAAAAAGTAAAGTGAAAGTAACGCAGAAGTCACGTAACATTACTTTCCATAAAAAAGTAACTAATGAAATTAGTTACTTTTTAGGGAGTAACGCAATATTGTGATGCATTACCCCAACACTGTTCATAAGTATAGTAGTGAATGTCTTTGTATTTCTATAGTTTGTGTGTTTGTGTTAGCTTTAAGGCTAATGCTAATATACACCTAAAAGTTGCTTCTCTGAAATCTACATTTGAATGTAGAAGATAGCTACATTTGAAGAAATTGTGAAGAAATTTCGTAAAGGTGGTTTCAAATCCCTTTGATTGGATCAAGATAGGTGATGTATGATTTATTATTATTATTTTTTTTTTTAAGACAGCAAGATTTTAGCTCTACTGTTTTTGAAGAATCTGTTTTTACAACCTTTTTTTCGCTTTTCATATTTTATTCACTTTATGAAAGTGCTATAAACTAAATCATTATAAGTTCTATATTATATTGCACTTGTACAATACCATTTTTTTTTCACATGCAACTTAGCTGGTTTTATTCTAAATGACGAAACTTATTAATGCGACAAACATACTGTCTGTACAGACGGTCATATCCATCATGTAAAAATCTAACATTGTTGTCATAAAATTGTCTCTAGAGTGAAAATGCCCCTCCCCCAATAACCCCTGCTTCTATTTAGCATTAGCAACTAATGTAAATAGCCTATTGAAATGGCTGGTAAAAAAGTATTATGCCCCACTACAACTTCCTGTTTCAGTAGTAAATGCATCAACACAGCACTACTACAATAAAAGAGACATTGAGTTATTCCTTCACACAATGTGTAACTGCTGCAGGGACCATGAGATTGTTGTTTATATGTTGCTGTTATGAGTGTAAGAGAGAATTGTGGTTAATACATTTGTGCTGTACATTTATATAGAAATGAAATCATCGTTTGTTTTGTACTGTGTGGTAGGTTATCCTTTTTAGGCAATCATGACTTGGCAATAACAATCCGACTCAAATTAAACCGTGAAAATAAAAGTGGATCCTGAATTAAGTGGGCTGTGCCATGTCATACAGTCAGACGAACTATATTGAGTTTGGGAAGGGTAAAATTAGAGTCATATGTGTCACAGGCAGGGACAGATTGCTGTAGCACAAGCATGTTGTTGGGTGTTTTTCATGCTTGGCAGTTGCCTGTGTTGCGGCGGCCAGCAGGCGAGAGCTGAACCCTAATTGAAGCGGAGGAAGTGGTTTGCTCAGGGGCCATGCCTCAGTCCCCAGCACCTCCATTGCACCGCTCCGCTCCCCTGGGGGGCGTGAAATTGTTTTATGTGTCCCTGTCATTGCAGAGCTGGAAGCACCACAAATACGCACACATACATACTCATTTACACAATTATAAGCACTGTGTCATATGCCTACCAGGCATACACAGCTATCTGCCTTTGAGACTAGGCTTAGCCCATTATGTGCACCGAGGGTGGGTAATATTGTCCTTTTTATCACCTTTAATTGAGCCGTGTGAAATAGGAGATTTCTGTATGTGGGCAGAATCAAGGTTAGAGCAATTATTAACAATTAGCCCCTTCCGATCAACTGATTCTGCCGTTTTACACTTTAAAGAGTAATAAAGCTGACTCAGCATTTTTGAAAAAGTACCTGATTTGATTTAAAATGTTGCGAATATATATTTTTCAAATGGTATATTTATGTATATACATGTATGCATGTATTGAAACGATAAATTTATGCACTTTTAGAAAAAATTTGTTTTTGAAAGAAATCAATTTAATTCATCAAGGACACATTACATTGATCAAAAGTTGCTGTTCTTCAGAACAGAAGTTTCTATTCATCAAATAATCCTGAAATAAAATATTACACTTTCCATAATAATATTAAACCATTCAACTGTTTTTAACATGTGTAATAACAAATTTTTCTTGTTTAGCAAATCAGCATATTAGAATGATTTCTGAAGGATTGTGTGTCACTTAAGACTAGAGTAGTCATGTAGACATTTTAAAACTGAAAACATGTACAATATTACTGTTTATATTTATTTATTTTGAGTTGGCGACAACTTGATAAGAAACGTAAAATTCTTGCCAACCTTAACTTTTGGAAGGTTGTTTAGAGTTTACTTGAAAGTTCATTAAACATATATAAGTACACACTGCATATCTGAAAACAGAATTATTCATAGCGATGTTGCTTTTTGATTCTTCACTGTCTGCACTAATTGACAAAAAACATTTTGTTTTAATGTCTGGTATGGTGTAGATTTCCCATTTGGCCTGTGGAAGTGCTGGTCTACCCATTAAACTTTCTAAATGGCCCATGTGTGTTTTAGACTTCAAACTTTTCTTAACTTTGCACTATTGCATAAATTGCATGTGTATGCATCATAATATTTTTTTCTCCTACATTTTGTCTGCATACAGGTTTTTTTTTTTTTTTTGAAGCAGTATCACTGACTGTTTCGAACATATTGAGGGCAGTGGAGCCTGGGGTAACACATTGTTGTGGGGTTTGAGAGGCGGGGGAAGTCAGTTTGGGCATGTGGGTGCAGCGAAGGTTGACGTGGTTGTTTGCTGGACTTGCGTCTTTTAGCCCAGGCAAGCCAGTGAGGGAGATAAATGGTCCCCTCCACCCGCCATACTAAGTAATACGGTGGATGATAAATCGCTGCTTTCATTGATGCCAAAATTGGAATCATTGGGTCCAGGAACCAAAAAACTAGGAATGGCCCTTTCGCTAGCACATAGTCATCTGTTAAAGTGCCATACCTGAGGCCACACAGGGTAGTTCCTCCTCAGCCTCTCACTTAGATTAATGATAGGAAATGAGTCTGGGAATAGGGACCTTCTTAAGACACAGCCTCTCCGTGTTTATCATGAACCCTGGGCTCTTGCTTTACACTAAAAGCTTTGCTGGGGGGGAAATGATACCAGAAAAAGATAAACATCCAGGGATCTAAGGAAAGATTGGTACAATCGGCAGTGTAAGCTTCTGCACTGTCAAATAAGAAACGTGTAAAACAAATCCCTGTCTGCACGGAATGACTTGTTCAGCTAATGAGATTTACTAATTACATCACAACACCAAAATGTAACCTTTTCCAGTCAGTAACCCTTAACCTGCAACTACTGCAGCATGGATTAGAAAGAAGTGCTGTAGTACAGACCAGCTCATTGAGACCTGATTCCAGGCTTAAGTCTGAGTCAAGACCGAGTTAAAAGGCTCCTGAATCCTTTACAAGACAATATAAAAATATATATCTTTAAATAGCCGATCCCCAATTATCTGTGATATCCTGCTAATCCGATATAGCTGAGCCCCTTGTTACCCCAACTAAAGAAATTAATAAATAAATAGTTTAAACCAGCATCAGCTGTTTTCTGGTCTTAACTGGTTTAAGATGGTCTTAGCTGGTTTAACCTAGTCTTCAACCTGTGTCAACGTGTGTTCAGCTAGTTCAGATTTTTGATAAAAACTCCTCTAAAACCACCCAAAAGAACAATCTGAACCACTTGGGCTGGTTTAGTGTTAAAGTTGTTGTTGTTTTTTTAGTTGATTTTCATATAATTTTTGCACATTTTATCATCTGCCAGATTAATAGCATCTTGGTTTTTATGTACACAATGTAAAAAAAATAGGTCTTGTCTGGTAACTTGTTTGTGCTTCATAAATCACTTGTATTTTTAAACCATGCGTACTTAAACCGATATATTTTTTTCGGTTGGCAGATGATAAAATAAACAAAAAAATACGTTTTAGAGGGTTTTCGGACAATTTTTTGTGCTCCATTACACCTCTATAATCTGAACTAACCTTAAAGACCTGCTCAAATCAGTTAAGACAAAGAAACAGCTTAGACTGGTTTAAACTTTCAACAGAGACTTGGGGATTGGCTATTTTGACATGGACCATTAAAGGGGTCATATGATGCGATTTAAAATTTTTCCTTTCTCTTTGGAGTGTTACAGGCTCTTGGTGCATAAAGAAGTTGCAAAGACTAAAGTCTCAAATCCAAAGAGATATTCTTTATAAAAGCTAAGAGTCAACCACTCCTACTGTACCTAAAACAGCTCATTCTTACATGCCCCCATATGTCTACATCACCATATGAGAAGATTTGCATAACACCACCCAAATGTTCACGTAGAGAAATAAGTTGTAACTTTTATTCTCACTGTTGCCGCCGGCGCCATGTAATGGAGATGCTGTTTCGTTGTGAAAGCGAAGCTACTTTGTTTAGTCTTCCAAAAGATGTCACAACTAGAAATCATTGGTTAAGTACAACACTGTTCTGGAACAGTTCAATCCAAATATTTAGATGTGTGCAGCGCATTTTGCCGAGGACAAGGACTGTTTCCTGTGAGAGTAGCCCCCAAGGTGCTGGTGTCGGTTTCTATAAAGTAGAGCAATTCCAACTTTGCAAGAACAGTCTGGCGCCTTTGACTCAGAGCCTGTAAGTACGTTTTCATATTTAAAGGATTTGCCACTGATGATTTAAACGTGAGTTTGTTACAGAGAGTGGAGTAGCACTTATTGTTTGTCGTTTCTCGGATCACAAATGCAGAAATGGTGTTATGTTTATGTTGCGCGATACGCAACGCAACACATAAAAAGACAGTACAAGTCATTATAATTAGTTATGTCCCCACTGGATGCAACAAATGCCTCATTTGTTAAGGGTTTTATTGGTTTTGTCTCGTCGGACCGGGACACAGCATCACCGTATGGTAAGGGGCTTAACATTTCTGTCACACACTTGAGGGATTCAGCCAATCACAACACACTGGATAGCTGGCCAATCAGCATGCACCTTGCTCAGAATGATGGGCTTTTGAAAAATTATGCATTTCAGAAAGGCGAGACATAGAGGAGAAACCCTAATGTACAATATGTGTAAAATTTATTTTATTTACCTTTACAGCATTAAACCAAATACTCAAAATAATGTTCTTTTTAGCAATGCCCCTTTAAGCAACCACCTGACAATTACCCAGCAACCCCCCCAATGTCCTAGAAACCACATAGAAATGCATACAAATACTCCACACACCTTAGCAAATGCAGCAATTCCCTGTTAACCAACCACAACAATAGTTTTGTATATCTAGATTCTAGAGTCAAATTACCTTCTTTCTTTTTTTTCTTCAGAAAGTATAAAAGTCTAGTTTTAATTTATCTGTTCTAAATAAATGTATGAGAAACAGAGTGTCGTGGTGACTGTTTAACACAATGTTAAAACACTTCCTAAAATTCTGGCTCAAAGAAAACACAATGAAAGCAAATTGGTGTGCACCAGCATTAATGTGAAGTTGAAACACTTGTCAATGATTATGGACCCAATGTTGGAGAATGATGATTATTACTCATTTGCCACTGTTTTATGTGGAGACTGCTCATTTGCATATTTTACCCAGGTGTAACAATCGGTGGAATGGGATTATCTCAGCAAACATGGAAATTCCTGTAATTAAATTTCTCCTAACAAAACATCCTCTTTGGAAATGTAACTTTTGCCATCACACACACACGCGCACACACACAAAAAAAGAAAGAAAACCTTAGTGAGTCTCGTTGTTACCCTTTCAAATGTTCCTCTGTTTTCCTTAGGGTTTTAAAAAGCAAACCTACAATTAATGATTTAATGAAAGTAAATGTTTATGTTCATCAGAAAGTTCATCAGTTTATTTGTTTTTTTTCTTCAGAATATGAGTTCTTAACATAGAGCTTACTGATTCACTACTTTGCAGTTTTGTCATCATTTTGAAACCATCAGATTCATCTTTTATTTTCTGTTCAAATATGATTTCATATTCTGTTGTTAAACAATTATAGGCACTGTTCAAAACCCTAGCGAGCTGCCTTAAAGTCTACTGTCTGCTATCTACCTAACTTCTAAAACAGAATCCTAACTGAAATGTAACCTGATCTGAAATGTTCTACATGGAAAACAATGTTAATGCTCCATCACAAAAACATTATTTCTACAGTTATCAAAAAATACAGAGCATAAACAGATATTATTTGACTAGTAGTCAGGCCTGTTTAATTCTAAATTATTATATTGTAATAATATTTTGTGCTTGATCCTCTCTTAATTGGACCTTTATTGACTGAACAGTAGTCATTTGTGTAAATCGGTGGTTGTTACAGCTGTGGTTGTTGGAAGTATGCTTGCAGAAGCAATATAATCATAAATGATCATACTCTTGTGAGGAGGTCGAGAGGTGCGGAGCACCATAAATCATTCTTTAGGGTTAAAGAGACCCCTGACTGTTGTTTGATAAGGATCAGCGAGTAGCGTCAACTTATCGTATCTTTTTACTTAACCTCCCTGTTTCAGTTCCCAGTAAATGAGCACATACATTGGTCAGGCATGACAGAATGCTTTCAGCACAGTCAAACTCAATGAATCACTGAACACATAAAGCATTATCAAGCAACACTTGTGTGAGAACACAACATTCCTCCTATGGGGTTTCAAACATGAAATGTTTAGACAAAGTCCTGTAAGTGCCCTGGGCGAGAATGAATGTGGACCGGCTGTGGAGAAACACAGGGATTAGGCTGGGCAGCCTGGGATGGGCAGGCACTAGGGATGGGAAGATTCCCTGATTTGCTCGATGCATCGGTTTAAAAAGTGTGCATCAGAAACAAATTGGCAATTGTATCGTGATGCAAGATTTCTAACATATTTGCAATGGTAAAAAAAAAACTATTATATATTAATATATAATTACTAGTGGATGCGCTATACTTTTATTGTTTAGAAAGTGACCAATAAACTGTGATCAATATTTTATATGTAGGTTGATTTCTCCTCTCTAAACTGTTTAAGCGGATTCTGTCATCACTAATGCTGTGTGAATATACGCATCACAGGAAAAGGCAGCTTGCGTGCCACCCTGTGCCGTCGCTGAGCAAGAAGGTGGCTGGGCCCAGCTGATGAGTTACTTGGAGAGGGGCAGACCAATATGAAGCAAGATTGTTGTCTCTGTGAGACCTGCGAACCCTGACCCAATCTCCAGCCTTTGTCAAGGAGTATAATGAGTGATTGAATTTCTGCTTCATCTTCATCTCCTGGTGGGTGACTCTTGGTAGTAGTCCCTGAGGCAGTGCTGGGCTGAGCCTGTCGAGGGGAAGGTGGAGCTCACAGACAAGCATGAGGAAAGCTGGAGAGACCCCCATCGTAGAGTGTTTGGTGGCCCTGTAGTGCAGCAGTGTGTGATGGATGGCCCGTGAGAAGGTCCATCCCTGAAATAAGTGCACTCAGAGTTATTCAGTGACTGGAAACGTTAAATGCCACCGTTAGCTTGCGGGTGACAGTATGCCGTGTGGATGCGATGAATACCTTTGTTTTTGAGGTATGTTGTGAACTGTTGTGGTATGTTGTGGCCATTGTCAGTAGTGATAGTGTTTGGAAAGCCCCAGCGGTAAAACAGAGTCCAGGAAGTTAATTATGACCTGAGAGGTCACAGAACCAATGGCAATGAGCTCAGTCATTTCAAACATAGACAACTACTAGGAAGCATTTGAGCTGAGGGACTCCCTGTATTTCACCACATATGTCTAGCTGCAGATGGCCCCAGGGCTGTGATGGCCAAACAAGAAGTTGAAGGGTTGGGGTTCCTTGTGACCAGTCTTACCGCTCAAGAGACTGGCAGCATAGACTTTTACCAGTGCATTGATGTCTGTATCTATCCCTGGCCACCAAACCCGGTCTCTGCAGTGCTGCTTCAACTTCACAATACCCAGGTGGCCCTCGTGGGTCACTGCAAGGATACTTGCACGTAGGGTGCTGTGGATGACTGTGCAGAGGCCGCATGCCACACAGGTGTCACCTGTGCACACCTGTGTGAGCACACCTTTAGCATCAGAGCATGCCTGTGACCACACCCATGGCTTATCCTTACGCAGCAGTCACCGTAGTGGAGTAGTGGTAGCAGAATAATGTGGGAGGAACTTCAGGTAGTAGCCTGTCTTGCCCAAAAATGAGGCAACCTGTGCAGCTGAGCTGGGTTCCAAATTGCCAATATGGCACCTACATTTGATTTGAAGTGGTATGACACCATCTGCCAACAGCCAGAAGACCACATTTTCAATGGCCGGTGCAGAGGAAACACATTTTTCAGCATTCAGGGTTAGTTTGTGTTTAACTAGGGCGGCCAACACTGAAACCATGATTTTTTGGAAACAACTGGTGGTGGAGCTGAGTCCAAACAGCATACGCATGTAGCGAAACACACCTGCATGGGTCACTGAAGCTGTGAGGTTTCTGCTGTCGGAGGACTTGTAGGAAACCCTGTCTGAGATCCAGTTTAGAGGACAAGGTCGAGCCATGGATCTGAGCAATGAGCTCTTCTCAGGTAAGCAGAGGGAACCTGTCTGGGATGAATGCCTTTTTCTCCACCCACAGGTCAACACACACCTGTAGGGTCCCTGATTTCCTCTGAGCTACCACCAGGTTCAAGCCTTAGGGTGACGCATCCACTGGATCAATAATACCAATGTCCAGTTGCTGCTTAAGCTCACCCGAGACACCATCACAGAGAGGCAAGGGAATGCGTAAGAGTGGCCATAGCCACAGAGTGAAGCAGAGGGTGCTAAAAGTGGCTGTGCTCTGAAAAGAAGTGCTGTATGTGTGCATATTCAGTAGCGAGACACTGTCACCAGTGTCCAAAAGCAGTCGGATGCACACATCATTTAGGCACATTAAACATGCTTTAAATGAGACTGGTCCAGAGTAGGCATTGTGAATGAAAGTGGGAGCATGGGCTTACATATCTGGAGCAGTGTGGCAGATTGAAGCAAAATGATTGCGTTTACCACAGTTGCAGCATGTTCCGACCAAGGCCTGGGCAGTTCTGTGCTCTAGACAGATGAGAGGAAGATCCACCATTATCACAGGACTGTGCTGTTTGTGGTCGTGGCCAAGACCGCTGCAGAGGAGTCTGCTTCTGTCAATCTGGCTGGGTTGTAATGTCGATTCTGGCATGGGGGAGGGGGCTGTGCAGTCCACAATTGTTTGGTGTCTGGTCAGAGCCAACACACATGCAACTGCACTCTCTACTCGTAATACAATTGTGATTGCCTGGGACAGTGATAAATCATCCGGTTCTAACAGCAGATTTTCACACACTTTTGCATCATTAGTATGTTCAGTTTACTGGTGAATAATTTTGTCCTACAATGCACCGAGCTTGCATGTGCTTACCAGTCCCCGCAAGTTGGCTACATACTGTTGCACAGAATCACTGGGCAGCTGGTGTCTTTGGCGGAACAGAAAATGTTGCAAGAGAGCACTCTGTGGGGCTGCAAAGTGTGCGGTCAGTAGTTCCATGGCTGTGTCACAATTGCTTGTGGTGCCCAACTCAAGCGATCCCAGCACACGCTGAACCTCGGCTCCCAAGCAATGCAGTAACCACACGTTTTGGTGAGCTGCGCTCACATCAGTCAGCCCCACTGCTATGATGAAAGTCTCAAAGGACTGTAACCAGCGAATCCAGGGAATCAGAGGCTCGCTGTGTAGAGCAAGGAAAGGAGCAGGAGGTGGTAGTGCGATGTCAGCCATCCTCATCGCCAAATGTTGCGTTTGATGAGGATCACACTGACACAACCAGAAACATCAACTTATTATATCTTTTTACTTAACCTCTCTGTTCCAGACACCAGTAAACAGACACATTCATTGGGTCAGGTATGACAGAATGCTTTCAGCACAGTCAAACTTGATGAATCACTGAACACTAACTCAGTGCATTATCAAACAACACCTGTGTGAGAACACAACACTGACTACTTTTATAGAGGTCAAATAAAGAGAGACAGGAGAGAAAATGGCCTCTGCATTAGAAAACTGAATTTGCTAAGGAGCAACACTGCCCATGGGACATGTGCCTTTTGTGCAGCTTTTAATTGGATATGAATATCTTGAATGTTGAAAGTTATGGTCAGCTTACACTCAGAATTGTTATCTTGTATGCGCTTTATGAGATGTCCACATAAAGGAGGCCAGTTCCACTGTGGTATGCGTGATTCCTGTTTTTACTGAACAACGTCTTATTTTATTTTCATAATATGACAAATTTTCCAAGTAAAATGTATTAAGACTTGTATGTGTATTAAGGTTTAACCTAGTAAATAATATTGGCTGCCTATTGTTCACCCATCCTGGGTGAAATGAATATTTAATGAGAAACAAAAAATAAGGCAGGACTGAATTTTATCCTTTGGGAATTGGTTGGATTGTAAAAGAGACTGTTTATTTTCTGTGAATGAACATGTACTGATGAATCCTGCAAAATAGGATTGGGAATGTGTATTAAGAAGGGTCAATTTCATGTTGATTTTATTCTGACCACATTTATGCTGATCCTGTTGTGGAACGATGCGGGACGCAATGAATTTAATATTAGATGATTTGGACTTGAGGATGAAAAAAGACACCAATAAAAATTAGAGTATGCATCTTGTCTGTTTTGATATCCTTAAGCTAACAAAATGCAAAACATAAAATGGCACCAAAAAGCATTAAAAACAGAAACCATTCAAAGATCCCTGTTTATTTCATCAGGCGCCAAATTCTCTATAATTTATTGATTGTGAGTGGCCTTAAGATTAATCTGCTTTGAAAGCAATTACGGCAACTTGTCCAGAAGCATCAGGAGTATTCGCACACACTCCATTTTTCCAGCTCTGCCTGAATGCAACAACAGCGACATTATGACCCTGAGCTTAAAATACCAGCTTGTTGCGACAAACCAAACTAAGTGTGCCCTCAAGAGTTGGTTTCTGATCCGCGTCTCCAGGCGTGACACTGGAGCAGAGAGCTCTTCACGTGGTTTCGGAGGCTTTGCTCCTCTTAATGTAGCCGAATGATTTGTAGGGTTCTGAAAATAGCGGTTTTTCACGCTTTCAAAGAAAGGAGGAGATGAGAGCAAACATAAGTCAGGTGTTCCACAATCAAAGAGAAAGAACTGTAGCAAATGAGACCCTTTCCAGTTCTTCAGGCTCTGCTAATGACGCTGCTCTACTCTATGACTGTTGATGACTTCTAAAAACACATTTAGACATCAGAAGGGCTTTGATGTAACATGTCAGTATGATAATTTGCCAATATTGTCATTGAAGGACTATCCGGCAGCATTTTAGCTTATTTTAAATTCCGCCACAACACACTTGGTGACTCAGTGAGGCTAATTTTGGATGCATAATGTGAAAAGACCATGAGGAAGTACATTATGAAGCATTAGGCGATTTTTATTTCATCAGATGTCGACCTGATAGCCACCCAGAAAAAAAAAAGTGACTGAGTCATTAGACAGAAATATGGCAATTCTTTTTAGAGGAAACTAGTGTTTTGCATCAGTACTCCTGAAGAATTGGTCGCACAAGAAAGAACAGCAAAAGCCTTTTAACATCTCTACATATAGAACTGCTCCAGTTTTATTATTCTAAAGACTCTGGCTAAATTTGTCTTGGTTTTTCTTTGTCTTGGTTTTTGCTTGAGTGGTACCGGAGTGTGTTTGATTAGTTGGATTTGACTCTTAAGCAACTGAGATTGTGCTCATCTGGTGCCAGTGCAATTTAGCTCAAGCATGTGTTCTTACATTTGAGAGTGTGAGAGAGTGTTCCTAGAAGCACCACAATGATAGTAGTGTTTTGTTCATGAATGTGTTTTTTTACAGGTCATTCACATGTAGAAAGAATCAATCTTGTTGTGTAAAAAGACATTTTAGTAAGGGTAATAAAGTTTCTAGTGATGCAATGATATAGAAGTCTCAACTGATATGCCACTATTTATTTGTTGTGACTGAAAAATGGCAAGATAAAAAAAATGCTATATTATTTCAGTCAAAATTTTTTTTTAAGAAAATGTGAAAAAGAAATAATAAATAATTATATATATATATATATATATATATATAAAACGGTGTAATGGTTCACAAAATTCACGGTTCGGTTCGATACGATACACTGGTGTCGCGGTTCGGTACGTTTTAGATACAGCAAAAAGAAAAAATTGGCAGATACAGTTCCTTGATTTTTAAAAAAATGTTTTATTTATTAAAACTAACAAAGTATGTTTTTTTTTTTTTTTACATTGAACAATGATGGAGCTATTCTTTACCCATCTTCTATGGTGTTTTCTTAGCAGCATACTGTTTAAAACAAAAACAGGTCCTTATAAAAAAAAAAATGAAAATGTTATATTATTGTAGTAGTTATGAACAAATACAAAGATGTAACTTTTTATATGGAACTCTATAACTCTTTATATTGAGTGTGTTTTTACTCAATTGGTTCTCTATAGGGCTTATGTTTTTTGGAACAAAGCAGGAATTACGGTCTGTTTGAAATGGGCTCGTGAAGGAATATTGTAATGGGCAGGGCCGGCCCTGACCAATTTGCTGCCCTAGGCAAGATTTTACCTGGCGCCCCATGCTTCACAGCCCATTTCACCCTGTCATTGTGTTCATGATTTAGCATATATATATATATATATATATATATATATATATATATATATATATATGCACACACATTACAGCAGAACTGTTTCCAACACTCATAATAAATCATCATATTAGAATGATTTCTAAAGGATCATGTGATAGACCGGATGTCACATGTGACACTGAAGAATGGAGTAATGATGCTGAAAATTCAGCTTTGCATCACAGAAATAAATGATAATTTAAAGTATAATAAATTGAAAATAAATTTTTTTTAATTGTAATAATACATCACAATATTACATTTTTTTCTGTATTTTTGATCAAATAAATGCTGGCTTGATGAGCAGAAGAAACTTCTTTCAAAAACATTAAAAATAGTAATGTTTCCAATCTTTTGGCCTGTACGGTATCCCCCCAAAACTGCACAACTGTAGAGTAAAACATTAATAAAAAAGTGATAATAAAAAATGCGTCTTAAAACTGACATGATTGTACAAAATCACAGTCTGGGCACTCAGAACTCAGAACAACTGCTAACATTAAGTTTAAGGTAAAAATAACTGCCATGAAATTATAGTATCTTACTCCTATGCAATAAATTGTTCTTTCACTACATCTCTTTACCTCTGTCTTTATCCTCTTCTCTTCTTTTTGGCACTGTATCTATCGCAGACTATGCTCATTTATAATGTGTCGTGTAAATTCGGCCTTCCGTCACAATCAGGAAACTTTCACCGTGTCTAGAACTGGCGCGAGCTGCCAGGCCCGTTTCTACGAGCTGTGCGTTAACAAAAGCAGTGCTGTCTACATTGGATGCGGCGTCGGGCACGCTACACAACAAATTACCAACAACTGATCGTGCGCGCGCTCTGTTTCTGACACACTTCAAGCACTCGATGGGCGGGGGAAGATTGAAGAGCCGGACTTTTTTTTTTTTTTTTGCTTTTGGTAGTATATCTATTATAGCTTACAGGGAATCCAAAGTGCACCCAAACACCAGACCTGTTGGTTATTGGAGGATCTTCTATTTCTGGTCTGTTAAATGCATTGGCCATTTTGCAACGAGCCTTCAGCGTGTATTACTGAGTGAGCGAGCGCCTGACTGAGTAGCCTAATATAAACATATAAGTTGGTGTTTTTTTCTTCTTCGGGGGTGTCAGGGGCATTGCCTGTTACGTCGTTTGCGTTATTGGGCTACCTTGTTGAACGCATATCATTATATTTCACAATTTTTTTTTATTTTCCAAATATAATTAATTAGTCCAACGAACCGTTCGGTCCATAATGCGTACCGCGTACCGAACCGAAGGCCTCGTACCGAATGGTTCAATACGAATACGCGTATCGTTACACTCCTAAAATATATATATATATATATATATATATATATATATATATATATATATATATATATCAGCCAAGTTAAATGCTAAGTTAGTCATCACAATTAAAATGTACTGTATGGGGAAAAAAATGGACACTCGTTTTGAGAATTGTTTAAAATTACACGTAACACTATTTAATTATTAGTGTTTTTTTTAAAAGATAATTTTCAAAAGTCTAAAATAAAATGGACAATTTAATCTCAAATATTAACTGGTAACTTTTTATATATATATATATATATATATATATATATATATATATATATTATCGGTTGATGTGGTAGCGATTATAACTTACAGTTCTACTTTTGAATATTTGAATTGAGTCATCACATAATTACACTATATAAAGTATGAAAAATGGATGTCAATTTGAAGGTTTACTAAAGATTTAACTGTTATTTAATTATAAGCATGCTTAAATATTAATTATAACTGAGCTTAACGGGGAAGCAAAGGTGATCTAAATGTAAAAAACAATTAAACATCATATATTTACTTGTAACTGATACATAATAATAATAATAATAACAACGACAACGACAGCAACCTATAGCTTGCACCTCTTGCATCTTGCACTTTTGCCATGATGAAAAGAGTGAATGATTCCGTTGAGTGAATTACTGAATTACTCGCACATAACACGGACAAATTTAACTCAATTGTCGCAACTTATTTGTGTAACAAGGTGCATAATCTGCAGAATGGATCATTAAACGAGTCAGTGAATGAATGTGCAAGACTGCAAGTTTCTCTTGTTACTCCAAAAGTTCTGAAAGGGATAATTGACCACAGTAGACCGTAGAGCACCCCTTGTGGCAACACTGAGAATTCACCGTACTTGTGAAAAGTTATTATTGCAAATATTCAAGATTACAAAGCTAGAATGGTTTGTGTTATGCACAGAGCCTTGTACAGACTCACAGGTGGTATGCAGACTATACTATATTTCCCACACCTGATGACCCGTTTACAGAATCATTCATGTGATTAGAGAATATAACCACTGAGCTTTTAGTATTTACTATCATTACATCCTTCAGCCTCACTACTCAAACAGATGCCATTTATTCATCCTTGTATAATGCCACAAATTAAAGCAAGTGCATGCTGATACCTTCAGCATTGTTAAAGCGGTCGTTCACCCATTGTCTGATATTCTTTTGTGTTCTTGTCTCTCTTTCTTCATGGAACCCATAAGAAGCAGTTTAGAAGAATATGCATGCTGTTCTTTTCAGTAAAATGAAAAAAAATCAGTGACCAGGGCTGTCAAGCTGTAAAAAAAAACAAAACAAAAGACTTAACGCAACATAAGAGTATCAGAAACATATTCTAAATGAGTCATGCACTACATTCCTAGTCTTTTGAGGTCGTATGATGGGCATATATTACAAGTTTGACATCGGAGATAACACAGGTTTTTATGATTTTCCATACCTCTCAGGATGTTTTTTTTTCTTTTTCTTTGTATGTCATGAAAAGTAGTATCTTTAGCAGTATATCACATTTGTCATGTTGAAAGGCTATGTTTAAGCAAAAAAAAAAAAAAAAAAGTTTAAACAAGGTCTGTTCATTTGTAAACTGTTTCTTTATAGTTCACAGAGACGGGGAAAAAACATAAAGATTAGATTTTTTGTTTGTTTGTTTTTTCGGCGCCTATAGTGTCATGGTTAGTGTGCCGACATATAGCACAACTGCGCTCACGGTGACCCGGGTTTGATTCCCGTCTCAAGGTCCTATGCCGGTCCCGCTCCCCTCTTTATACCCAATACTTTTCCTGTCATCTCTCAAACATCCTGTCAAAATGATAAAGGAATAGGAAGCCCAAAGAATGTAACTTAAAAAAAAAAAATTACTGAATTATATTCATATGAAAAATGCATCTTTTCCCCCAGCTTCATATTTCACAATTCATTTTTGGACACCACACTTGCCATTTTATTTATTTATTTAGTTTTTTTAGCATTATACAGTCGTAGCCAAAAGTTTTGAGAATTACATAAATATTGGAAATTGGAAAAGTTGCTGCTTAAGTTTTTATAATAGCAATTTGCATATACTCCAGAATGTTATGAAGAGTGATCAGATGAATTGCATAGTCCTTCTTTGCCATGAAAATTAACTTAATCCCAAAAAAACCTTTCCACTGCATTTCATTGCTGTCATTAAGGGACCTGCTGAGATCATTTCAGTAATCATCTTGTTAACTCAGGTGAGAATGTTGACGAGCACAAGGCTGGAGATCATTATGTCAGGCTGATTGGGTTAGAATGGCAGACTTGACATGTTAAAAGGAGGTTGATGCTTGAAATCATTGTTCTTCCATTGTTAACCATGGTGACCTGCAAAGAAACGTGTGCAGCCATCATTGCATTGCATAAAAATGGCTTCACAGGCAAGGATATTGTGGCTACTAAGATTTATAGGATCATCAAGAACTTCAAGGAAAGAGGTTAAATTTTTGTAAAGAAGGCTTCAGGGCGTCCAAGAAAGTCCAGCAAGCGCCAGGATCGTCTCCTAAAGAAGATTCAGCTGCGGGATCGGAGTGCCACCAGTGCAGAGCTTGCTCAGGAATGGCAGCAGGCAGGTGTGAGCGCATCTGCATGCACAGTGAGGCCAAGACTTCTGGAAGATGGCCTGGTGTCAAGAAGGGCAGCAAAGAAGCCACTTCTTTCCAAAAAAAACCATCAGGGACAGATTAATCTTCTGCAGAAAGTATAGTGAATGGACTGCTGAGGACTGGGGCAAAGTCTTATTCTCCGATGAAGCCCCCATTCCGATTGTTTGAGGCATCTGGAAAAAGGCTTGTCCGGAGAAGAAACGGTGAGCGCTACCATCAGTCCTGTGTCATGCCAACAATAAAGCATCCTGACACCATTCATGTGTGGGGTTGCTTCTCATCCAAGGGAGTGGGCTCACTCACAATTCGGCCCAAAAACACAGCCATGAATAAAGAATGGTACCAAAACACCCTCCAACAGCAACTTCTTCCAACAATCCAACAACAGTTTGGTGAAGAACAATGCATTTTCCAGCACGATGGAGCACCGTGCCATAAGGCAAAAGTGATAACTAAGTGGCTCGGGGACCAGAATGTTGAAATTTTGGGTCCATGGCCTGGAAACTCCCCAGATCTTAATCCCATTGAGAACTTGTGGTCAATCCTCAAGAGGCGGGTGGACAAACAAAAACCCACTAATTCTGACAAACTCCAAGAAGTGATTATAAAAGAATGGGTTGCTATCAGTCAGGATTTGGCCCAGAAGTTGATTGAGAGCATGCCCAGTCGAATTGCAGAGCTCCTGAAAAAGAAGGGCCAACACTGCAAATACTGACTCTTTGCATAAATGTCATGTAATTGTCGATAAAAGCCTTAGAAACGTATGAAGTGCTTGTAATTATATTTCAGTACATCACAGAAACAACTGAAACAAAGATCTAAAAGCAGTTTAGCAGCAAACTTTTTGAAAACTAATATTTATGTAATTCTCAAAACTTTTGGCCATGACTGTACTAAAAGTTTAAAGAGGGTTAATTAATGAAGTGTTGTTTTAAAACCTCTTGCTTTTGATTCAAGACATTGAGTCTCCCAGTGTCTCTGGTCTTTATCGGTGTCTTGTGCATGAAGCCACATCCACCCGCATATATGGGCTGCCCCGTAATTTGAAAGTCTCAAAGTATCAACATCAAACACTTCTTTTAATTGACTCAGAAACGCACTTAGCGCACTGCATGCGATTGGAAATGGGATATTATGAACTGTCAGTTTGCATTCATCGCAATTTTGCTCTGGGATTTGGAAAAGCATTGGAAAACAGGAGCCGGGCTGGAGAGAGGCAGTAAAGGGCTGAGCGAGCGACTGTTTAAAGACTTTATCTGTGCCCTAAACACACACACACAACACACACACACGTACAAACACACTCGCAGTCAATGTTTTTGTCATCCGAAATGCAGCAGCATTGCAGTTATCATTCTTTAAACATTCTGTCTTTTAATGGTTGAAAAGGGGTTGTAAAGAGGTCAGGCGTCTTCTCTGAGCATATTAATAGTAGCCATTATGAAATTAATCTGATCAGAGCATTAACCGGCTTATTTTTAAATTGTCTCTAATATCACAGAAGCCTTCTCTCTTGTTGTCTAGCTAAACTGGGCTATTGCACTCTGGGAATGATGTACAGGAGGCTCCTTTATGAAGTACTTTTTTTAGTTTTCTCTGTTTTTCCCCTTTCATTTTCTCCACTCAGAGGGCCATAACTGAACAGGTCCCTGGCGACTGGCATCTGAAACTTATGACTAGCCATGTCTGCAGACATCACGGCGCAACCAAAGCATGGCAGAATGACAGATCGTGCCTTCAATATGTACTGACAAACAAATTAGTGAGAAGATGCTTTGCGCTGCATAACAGATGTGGTGGGTGCCGTGGTACGGAACAGCCAACAGAAAAAAAAAAAGAAAGAACCGCGCCCCATCTGGACCAGTGCGGGCCCAGCGGCCCACTCATTCCAGCCCCAACAAAAGAGATGGGACACAGTGGAATTACTGCTCACGCGATAATGACAGACATGAATGTATGAGGGAGTTTTGTCAGCTTTGGGTGCTTTTCACACTCTCACCAGTCTATTATAAATGTCCAATGGTGCATATGCAAATATCACAAGAGAATTCTGTCAATGTTTATTTATTTTTTAAAACCATGACAGAATTAATTTTTTCTGAATCAACAAATGTCATTTCCATCCCATCACATATGTTGTATTGGATTTTATTGGAAATTATTCTTTGGAAATTTTTCCAAACGTATTTGGAATAAAAGGGCCAACTTGTTTGTCTTGCTAAGGCTGATTTCATCAGTTAATTTATCCGAAATACATCAATTCTAAATCTGTAACCTTAAGTAAATTAAAATGTTAAAATGTCATACTTTTTGAATATAAACAATTTTGATACACTTTGACAAACTGTATTAAGCTTATTTTACTGGTGTTTTGTAAATTAATATATTGGGTTTTTTGTCTTATTTTAAGAATTACATTTTGGATCAAAGGTAAATATTAAATCCATATGGGTTTTAAATTATGATGGATTAAAACTGACTAAAAAAATAATGTAGAAACAATTTTCACTCAAAAATTGCTTGTAAATTTCACAAACAGTTATGAAGAAATGGTAAGTAACACATTTAATTAAATGTGAAATTTTGAAGGAAAAAAACTGAAATAGTGTTTACATGTAAAATATACTCTTTAATTTAGAACTTGGATGAATAATTTTTACACCGTGTGATATGAAAATGCCCATATTTGAAGAGATCTGTGGCATTGTAAGTAAACATACAGAAGGATGTTTGCTGACGGTAACTGAAATAGATGCAGATGGTTATTGCAACATAAAGAGAAAACAAGAGCAGAATGCATGTGAAGAGAATGAGGGCAGAGGGACTGATAAATGAAAACATTGACTGACAGAAACACTGGGAATAGTGCTGCCAACTACAGCATAGGGAAATAAACCACTCTTGACTCATTTGATTTTTAGCAAAATAAGGGACATTTCTTGTCTTTATAACACTTATTCCAGGTGAGGAGACAACGGACCATTTAAAAACAAAAATAAAGGAACCCTGTAATAAAGCACGTACTGTGTGATGTAAGCATTTAAATACTGAACACATGTATGTTTCCTTTAAATGTATGATGATCCTGTCTTATATGGGATGGTTGACAAACTGGGAAGTGTTAGATGTGAGATGGTGGGGAGGCTGACGAGAGAAAGCCGTTGCAGAGAGAGATGTGTTAGACAGGAAAAGAAAAAGCGAGAAGAAGGTTTGCGAGTGAGAACGTATCATTGTTGTATGGTGGGTGGGGGCCTGTGAATGACACAGAGAGAAACAGTAAACAAGAAGATGCAGTTGATCTGAGGCTAAGCTTGTTGAGAAGACAGAATAAAAGATGGAGATCTGATAATTCGGCGTGATGTATGGAGCCGAGTCTCTGAGGTGAAGGGATTGAGTGTGAGAACTTGACTCAGATTAAAAACAAACATTGTCAGACGGTGTAACTGTTCATCTGTTCGACGCCTCCGCGGGTCCACAGCTGACTCACACACACGGCTGTTGTTAGCTGAGGTGGATATTACACTGAGTCCAGTACTACATTTGTTGTTACTGTGTCCACAAGGTGAATTGATGTCCACCTTTTTTATTCTTTTTTTTTCTCTCTGCATATTTCTGTAATTCAATCCAAACAGCTTAATGTACAGACTCTGTAGTTTATTTTGGTTTTAAATGAATAGTTCACCCCAAAAGTTAAATCATTCCATAATTTATTCACCCTCAAGCCATTTTACAGTAGGTGTATACTGTATGCCTTCTTTCAGACAAATGCAATTGGAGTTATATTAAATAATATCCTGGCTCTTCCCAATGATGTAATGGCAGTAAATGGTGCCCAAGCTTTTGAAGCTCCAAAAAGCCTATCCATCCATCATAAAAGTAATCCATACATTTCCACAGTGTTAATAAATGCCTTCGGAAGTGAAGCAAAGGTTTGGGTAAGAAAAATTTCCATATTTAAAACCATATTTCCATAAATGTTCTTACCGCAGATGACGTTTTTGTGCCTACAAGCTCTTCATCAGACATATTTATATTTAAAACTTTTATAAACCATTTTATTCATATTTAATGATTGGTGCCCATGGACAGAGGCGTTAGCAACAGCTAGCGTGCTAAACCTATGTCCCTGGCATGGAAAAGAGTAACACATGTAAAGCACATGTCTTCTGTTGGCACTAATCAGGTGCTAAATATCACTCGGTCTGCTCACTCGGCCTGATCCTGGAACCCATAGTTTACTTTCTAAACTATTATCGCTGGCTTCTGGAAGCTGGCGTATGTGTGTTCATGAAAAAAAGTCAAGTTATGACGTATGACATATGAAGCAGGTGCAGAAGTGAGAATTGACGCCTCTTTCATTTTGGCTGTTCATCTGGTTTTGTTTTGTTTAGTTTTTGTACTGTAAAACAATGGCCCAGGCCAGTGTTGCCACCTTGTGGACAAAAAAAAATAGCAAAACATTTTTAAGCCGCATGTACGAGCTGACTGTACAGTCTGTGCAGTTGTAGTTGTATCTGTCTGTGTGCATAAAGTTTGTGTAAATATGCTGGTGATTTAAATTTGCACATGCTCACATGCTTCGGTTTTTTTTTTCTACTTTTTGTTAACTTTATAAGTTTTTATGATTTTCAGCTTGTCTGCCTTGAGCTTCATAGAAGTTGTAGCTCTTGGGTAACTTCGATTTCCATGGAACTTTTCAGTCAGGGTTGGCTTGAGGGCATTTCAATTGTGAGAACGTGTCTATGTCTAGCGATAGAAGTTATAGAAGGATACCAATTTCCTTCTCCCTAGCACTCCCTGAATGAATCCTAGACACCTTCTGATGAAGCTGCCTGCGGCGTGGAGACGCGATCAGTCTCATCTTGCCCTGACTGGCCATGCCGTCACGACCATCCAGGGTGGAAGACCGGACAGAGAAAGAGTTTATTTTGGCCATCCAGACCTGTATCATAAAACAGGGTTTTATTTATATTTCTCACCGCTGACAACATAAGGATGCGTCACTGGAAGTCACACTTCATAGCTGTTTTTAACAGCTTTATCAAACTTTAACCGTTTAGGCTAGGTTTTGAACAAGAATTAGTCTCTTGCAGTGTTTCTGTTACACCAAAAGTATTTTACAATAAATCTAGCAAAACGTTTTTTCTTGGTAGAGTGGTATACTGCACATGTGATGATGACATGAGCGTGAGTGTTTGTGGTTAGATTATGAGCTAACTGACATTCTGACAGTCGGGAGAAGAGTTTAAAAAGAAGTGTTTTAGGAGGTATGTCAACACATGCAGTGTGGGATCTCTTATCATGAAATAGATCTTAGTACGGATGGCAACCTTGATGTTTAACAGTGATCTCTCTGTCTTGTCTGCACGTCAAAACAGCCAAAATCACAGCTAAAGGGTCTTACGTAATAATAATAATAATATATAAATATACACATTGTAATACAATTTTATAAGTCATCTTACAGTGTTTTTCCAAGTTCTTTTGCACTAAAAACTATCATTATTTAGGAGGCATGTTTATGCATTTTTGCCATTTAATTTACACAACAACAGCATTTTTGGGGCCTGACAATGCAAAGTGCAGTGTGTTTTTAGAAAGTGACATTGCCAACTACTGGCCTGGCATGCATAATACAGTGATTTTAGTCATTATAACACAGTGCCACATTTAGTCTGTCGGGAAACATTAAGGAAAACCCTTTCCATGTTTGATACATTGTTCTACCCATAGTTTAATAAAGACTTTTCTACTTTCTGACCAATAACAATTAAATTGGTCATTTTGGGTTGTGTTCCTTTAATTACTCTTATTAAATAGACTTTATTGTTATTAATGCTCACCAAACCTGCAATTATTTAATCCAAAATGCAGTAAATACAGTAATATTATTACAATCTAAAAATTACAATCTTATATATTGGGTAACAATATTGCCATTATTGCATATATGTTGGTTTCAATGTAAGCAGTCACAACAGTTTTAATTTTATATTACACTATTTACACATTTATGAGCATGAAACCCATCCCCTGCCCCTAAACCTACCATCTGTCAATAAAACACAAGATTTAATAGGAAGATACAGCTACAGTCGTAATTTATTTAAAAGTCTTCCGCTACAAAACGATTGATTTGTGAGAACAATAGACTCGTTCACCATCTCCGTACACCATAAAGCTCATCCTGTGTGTGCAGACTGTGCACAAATTAAAAAAATGCCGCCAGAAGAAGCGTTACATCAACCATGTTTGTGAAATGTCATTGGCTCTTGTGTGTCTCGTGACCGATTGCTTCATGCTATGGGAGTAATTTTTAGCATCATTACTCTAGTCTTAAGTGTCACTATGTCCTTCAGGAATCATTCTTATACGCAGATTAGCTGCTCAAGAAAAATTTCTGATTATTATCAAATAATATATCAAACAGAAAAAAAGATATATATAATTTTTTACGAATTTTTAACTGTCACTTTTGATCAATTTAATCCATCCATGCTGACTAAGGTGTTACATTTTTTTATTTTATTTTTTTTATCTTACTGGCCTCAAACATTTGAACAGTTGCATACTAAATCTGCCCTGTAACCACTGTTACGATCTTTGGCCCACCCTGACCAATCACTGATCCTCACTCCCACCAGTTCCCTCCTCTTCCATTGTGACACATAATGCCAATAAGCACAAAAGCTGATCTCATAATGTTAATTTAATTTGGTGTTGGATGGCTTGTCTGTGCCCACAGCTGTTGTGGGCAGGCGATTAGGATTGGTGCCCATGGACCGTGGCGTTAGCAACAGCTAGCGTGCTAAACCTCTGTCCCTGGCATGGAAAAGAGTAACACATGTAAAACAGATGGCTGGTGCACTATGTCTTCTGTTGGCACTAATCAGGTGCTAAATATCACTCTGTCTGCTCACTCGGCCTGATCCTGGAACCCACAACACAGAAAAGCCAGAAATTATAGTCTGGAATTATTGTTTTGAAAAAAAAAGGGGGCTTCAAGTCAAAAAGGTTGAGGACCATTGTTTGTTATTTGCTTCATTTGTGATTTTTAGGTTGTAGTTTTTCTTAATGTGGATGACACTGGTTGTCTTCAAAGGGAGATTTTGTCAGATTTAGCTAACTTTTTGGGACAAATTTGTGTTCAAACTTTTGCCAAGTCCAAACACACACACACACACATATATAGATGGTTAGCACACACAAAAGGTGTCTCTGCCAAGCTCCAGTTGAGCGGTCTGACAGAAATCCGATTCCTAGCGTGATGGCGAGACAATGCGGCCTCCCTCATTTGCCACTTCACCAGTGTTTAATCGGTGGTCTCCTAGACAGAAAGAGTGATTGAAAGAAAGGAAGAGAAGAGAGATAAAGAGTGGGAGAGAGAGTCAATGATTTCCCCACTGCCTTTTTGAATAGAGTCTCTAGTGTCTCATCTGACCTGACGGTTATGAGGGCCATGGGAAGATGTGATTGGCTCATTACCTCTGCACGCTCCTGATAGCCGCGGAGGGTGCACCAAAGCCCCTCTCGTCTTCTAAATTTACACCGTTTCTCTCTTTTTCTCTGTCTCCTGACAACATGGCAGTCTGCCAGGCCTCTGGTTCTGACCAAACATTTGCCTTTTTCTTTGGTTCAGAGGAGCGATGTCAAAAGTACTTTGGTACCAAGACAATGCTAAAGAATTACCAGTCGAGAAATACTAGAGAGCTACATTATATTGATTGTTATATATCATGGTATAATATGTTAATATGTAGACTACTGTAAGATAGTTAAGTCAAGCCATCACAGCATCAGTCCAGTTTTTATTGTCACAAGATCCTTGTAATATGATGGTTCTCAATTATTAATAATTATTACTGGTGCTTAGTTATTAAAAAAATTCTAAACCAAAACTTTTGAATGGTAGTGTATAACAGGTAAAAAAAAAAAGTAATAATTATAAATTAATCATAATAAAAGAATAAAAAGTCACTATAATTTTTGTTTTACATCCAAGCTTTTCACTGGTATTGCATATATTAATATTTAACTTTGTACGAGTATCTTGAATAACATACTAGTTTTTGCTCCGGTCTTGAAATTGGTAGTAAGAATGGTGATATTTCGACTCCTGAAATCTTGACAGCCGTAGTTCAGAGAGAATAATGATTCATCCTTCCTCAACATGGCAGCAGTAATGGATTGGTTTTAAGAGCTCCAGCTAGTTGCTCATATTGTTTGGCTTCACAGACAGGCGAGTCAAAGTGCTTGAGGGTGACACGACAAAACATCCAGCGGTGACAGCTGACTGAGCATGATTCCAGCGATTGTGTCTGTTGTCTTCTGTTTCTGTTGTTGATCTATAGGTGTGTTTGTTTTTTACTATCAGAACCCTTCAAAAAGTGTGTGTATACTGTATATTTCATTTGTAAACTCTTTTTATGTGTAACTGAAATTAGAATTTAAACTGACACCATGTCATTGACCCATACCATTTATAGTAGATGTATAGTTGGCAAAATCAAGTACTTTACTGAGCTGTATACACTGTACTCTCGTTCTCATTTGTGAGATTAACAGACTCCACATTTAATTTCCTGTATGCTCCCTTTGATTCTTGGTGTCATCACATCTGTGTAACCTTCAATGACTCTGTAGTGAAGGCAAAGCTCTGTGCTCGTTAGATACCGCTGAACTTCGAGAGACCTCCACATCATCGCTCCGGGTATGAGAGTCTGTCTCAGCACTTTTGTGATTGGTTGATGACAGTGATAACACCTCCCATCACTTATTCATGGCCTGTTCTCCTCAGCCATCATTCAGGAAGTGACACACAGGAAGCGTACAATGCCGCTACCGTATCTTCCCTGCTATGTGCTGACATTCAGCACTTTGGTTGTGCTATATGTGACCTATAAATCCTCCACACTTCTGATGGGAGGGAGAGAGAATCTCTTGACCACTGCTTGGGAAAGCAAAATAATTGGATTCCTGCTCCTTATCACACTCAACACATTACGAGTTGTCAAAATTCCCTGCTGCCAGGGCTTGGTCACGTTTCAGTCAAGCAAGAGGGATTTCATGTGGCTGGCTGATAGGTGAGACTTTAATAGATTGTGTTATTGCCAGTCACTGGGGGCAGTAGTGTCCGACACGTGCCTTAGACACTCACGTGACGATTCGTGGTGGACGTTACTGTATTGACCTTTTTGTCTTATTGTATTGCATCTTGTTGCCATTACAAAACTGCACTCTCTATCATTTAAGTGGCTTCAGTTCATTCTACTTGCAGTAAGTGGGGGAATTTTTTTTGTTTCTCTGCTATGATGTGGAGTTGACAGCAAACCTTTCCTGACCGTTGCAAACAGATTCACTTAAGTGATTGAAACCCTGGCCACAAAATGATAACAAAGTAGATTTTCTGAAAAAATAAGTGGCATACTGAGTTCGATGTTTTCCCATGTCTCTCAGATTGTCTGCAATCTAGGTATGATTGGGGCCCCTAGGGGCCTCCACAGGCTGTTCTCCACAGTCGAAAGGGCTCATCCCCTATTCAGGTGATAATCAGATGCCTAGATTTGTCCTCTAGGGACCTTTGAGGCCCCAAACATGATTTATATACACTGCCTTGACTAATCCCCAAATTTCTATAATATTCTGGTAATAGATACATCTGGGCCACCCAGTTTCCACTATACACTGTCCTGAGTCAAAATAGATGACTTCAGTTTTTCTACAAAAATCATGGCAGATATGGCAGGATCTCTGTATACCATCCTCAGTCAGAATGACCTACCCCAATGTTTCTGGTACTTGGGGCCCCCAAGTACCTCTGTGCACCTCCTGGGGTCAAAAGAGCTCACTGCCATGTTTCTTTAAAAATCAGATATCTATGGGTCCCCATACAGAGTCTCTGTTCACTACCCTCAGTCAAAATGAACCACTCTTATGATTCTATAACATTCTGGTGCTTAACTAGGTCTGGGGTCCCTTTTTACAATACCCCTAGTCAAAACAGCTTACTCCAATGTTTCTATAAATTAGCAGATTTCTAGATATGACGGGGCCCTATGCAGGATCTCTGTCAAAATGATGCACCCCTATTATTCTATCATTTTCTGGTGCCTAGAAAGGGGAACTCCAGTACATTACACTGTGTCAAATAACTCCACACCCATATTTCTATAATAGTCTGGGGGCCTCTAGGGGCCCATATAAATAGAGACAGACAGACATGCACACACAGGACATATAGGAAAATACTGATGCAAACTGTTTTAAACAAAAGAGAAATGTGTGATAAATTAATATTTTCAGATATTCTATTTTTTTTTTTTTTTTTTTTTTTGGATGAAGGTTTATTGATAGAAGTGAAACTTTTAGCATGGTTTGTTTAATATTATCAATGTACTTGCATTCAAAAGGTTATTCTTGAAGGGCCATTGTTATTGGAGTTTAAGATCTCATACGAGGACAGAATGCAAAAAAGTTTAATCAGAATTTGCATAAGTTATTATCCTGTCTGAAGTATTCAGAATCAGAAACATCACATGTCCTGTTCTGAATCATTACATTTCATGTAGCCTATGCGAGTACACACATTTCACTTTGTTCACTCAGTGTCTCTCTTCTATACACACATAAACCTCTGCCTTATTTTTTTCCTTTTTCTTTTCTTTTTTTTGTCTGCCCATTAAAATTATTGATCATTAGGAGATGCTGAGAAAGGTGGGATGTAATTATGAGTCCAGGCAGCTTTGTCAATTCCCCACAGTCTGGGTTGAGCCCAGCGGAGACCCTAATAGGAACCTGTAGTGTTAACAACACACACACTCACATGGTTATAGAGGGAAACGAGGGCTGTGAACACTGTGGTTTCTCGGCAACTCAACCAGAAACTCAGTTTCCACCACCGTTAAGACCAAGAGCATAATCTATATAAGTATGCAAACACTGAGGCATTGCAACTGTGTAATCCCATTGTACATAGTGTTTTCATTTGATTGCCACAAAATGTATTTCAGGCTGAAAAATCACTCCAATCTTTTTATTTATAACTTTGTAAGAAATAAGTATGCGTGTACAAATCATAGTATGTGATCTATTAAAACAAACGTTCTTTTCCTTTTTACCTTTCAGAGAAAATGAACATGTTGACTACACTGATCGCCCCTTACAAGTACATAAGCCCAGCAGCCAATTGCACAGAAGATGAGGACACATTGAGTAAGTATGCATAATCACTGACACAGACCCTTTCATTAAATTAAAACATTAAATTAGATTTGAACATATACAGTATACAGTATGCTAGAAGAGTTGGAGACAGGCAGCACAACAAAAACAACATTTTGGTCCTTTCTCACAATTTAGGCTTGCATCCATGTGTTGAAGTTTATTTTCACAGATGATTTTCATTTGGTTCCATCACAACACAGTTGGGGTGTGAAATAGAGGCTTTAATGTGTGATCAAACTTTCACACACTGAAATCTCATAACCCTCTGCTCTCCTGCATTACAAAAGGGCTTCTCCTTTGCATTGTATATGGGGGAGACGATTTGTACCCACTTCAAGTTTAGACTCCAAGCCAATTTTGTGGGATTATGGAGTGATTTACCAGATAATGCCCCATTTTAGAGGATTTGTCTTTGGGTTTTTGCAACAGTTAAGTTGAGGAGGCTTTTCTCATATGGAACTGTTGCTTTGGGGATGGTAATGACAGTTTGTAATATCAACTTGTATATGACTTTTATCGGATCATGTGAGATTGAGTAGAAGGGTGTAGAAGATAGCACTCATTGAGTGCCTTGATCATAACATGTAATTTCTTCTTCCAACCTAGGCACCAGCAGTGCTGAGGTCAAGGAGAACCGTAACACGGGAAATTTGGAAGATTGCGCTATTGTTTCATCAGACTGCCAAACGCTCTTCCTGTCTGATGCACCCAGGGATGGGGCATCTGGCATCAAGAGAAAGCGACCTTTGGAGGAGGACAATAATGGACATTTGCGCAAATTGCGTCTGTACTGCAAGAAACTGGCATGGTCCGATGCACCAAAGAACGCTCTGGTCCAGCTGAACGAGCTTAGACCGGGTCTACAGTATCGGATGGTCTCTCAGACAGGACCAGTGCACGCACCTCTCTTTTCCATCGCTGTGGAAGTCAACGGACTCACGTTTGAGGGCACAGGCCCTACAAAGAAAAAGGCTAAGATGAAGGCAGCTGAGATGGCCCTGAAGTCCTTCATCCAGTTTCCCAATGCCTCGCAAGCTCACTTGGCCATGGGCGGACTGAACAACTCCACGCCCGACTTCACCTCGGATCAGGCCGACTTCCCAGACACGCTGTTCAAAGGCTTCGAGCCTGATGGCTGCCGCTCTGCCGAGAGCGAGTTGCTGTCTAGCGCCCTCCGTTTGCGCCACACATTGGACTTGATGGTGGTGCAGGCAAGGCAAGGAGATCCCTGTCTTCCCCCACCTCCAGGTCCCACTACCCAGCCCAGCCCGGTCGTCCTGCTCAATGACCTGCGGCCCGGTCTGAGATACGCCTGCCTGTCAGAGCGGGTTCAGGGCAAACGGGCACACCGCAGCTTCGTCATGGCCGTTCGAGTGGATGGCAGGATATTCGAGGGCTCAGGTCGCAGTAAGAAGCAGGCGAAGAGGCAGGCGGCTCTGTGTGCCCTGCAGGCGCTCTTCAACTTCATGCTGGCACCTGAGGCGAGAGCGGGACTCCGGCCCAGTAGGATCAAATGCCCTCATTTGCCCCAGGTGAGTGTGCCAGTCCAGTCGCTGGCAGGCCACTCGTTCCATACGGCGGGCCTTAATAACCAAAGCAGCAGGAATGCTGGGATACAGAACAGCCAGCCAAGACTTAATTAAGAGGGAGGAGATAATGTTTGGGGAGGCATGGGGCAGTACAGATGGATTATAGGGGGGAGGTTAGGCTATATCGCAGAGCAAAAGGTGGAAGCATTTTATGTTAGCACACGGCTTTAACATTTACTTTGGGCAGGACAGGACGGCATATCTAGTATAAACACACACATGTGTGTGTACTTAGGAAAGCAAAAGGGCCAGAGGTAAACATAATCTATTCACAGATCTATTCAGATGGAAAAAGGATGTAAATGAGGCAAATTATCATTTGGAAACCTCTGACTCCAGAGAGACAGCCGATGCGCCAGCAAATTAGTTTTTTTTTTTTTTTTTTACTTTCCATGTGTTTATAGAGCTAAATTGCAAAAGTATTGTTATTTTGCACAATCTCTAGTTTCCTCATGTATGACATGGCAGTGTCTATAAACATTAATTCAATCTGTTGCCCAAAGGAGATTGAAAAAAGCACAGAGCAAATCGACAAACAATCCTCAGACCCATTCTTCTGTTATTTAGTCAGATATGTAAATAGCAATCAGACTAGGGAAATAATGTTTTTTTTTTCTTAGAGAGCTAAAATGTATTTTTTTGATCCCTTGCGTGTCCACACAGAGTCAAAATTTAATCAACATATAGTGATGTCAATCAATAGTAAATTTTAATTTAATTATGTGATATTGTAGTTAATTATATTGTTTTAATTGCAACACATTTCTATGTTGATTGTCATACAGTACATACACAGTCTATAGTACATACAGTCTATAGGTTAATTATATTACTTATTGGAAGAATTGTTTATCATTCTTATAAATAAATTAATTATGGAACAATGGTCCATTTTCGAAAAGCTATATTCCACTCATGACCTCGCATTACAAGAATTTAACCATGATTAATTAATGGAGTTTCCTTAGTTTTTAAGAATAACTCACAGATGTATATGGCTAATCAGTTTATTGTGTGGTGTTTGTGACTTTTTCTCTCCTCAAGTATGCACATGTATATGTGTGCATGTCTGCATCAGCTCTCCTACAGTATGTGTGTTTCTTGTGCTGTATTAGTATTCAGCCCCTTCCTGCACAGAGCCGACAGGCAGAATGTTGTCTTTCCTCTCCTACTACAGCAGCCAAACAACATGCACATGTTTGCCGGAGAGAAACTTCTCTTTTCTCCTGTTCGCCACGCTCTTTAAAAGGATTTATAAGAGGATTTGCCTCACTAGTTTAGTTCCAGAAATGCACTTCCTTGTGGAAATTCTTGAAAGTCAGACTATGGCATTGGCTGTTGAGTCTCTTAGAAATGATGACAGAAACATGCATGTGTAATTAGAAATGTTCCTTCGTTTCCATCACAAAATCATCCAGCATCATCTGGCCGGTGGAACCAGCGTTTGTGCATGTGTGTTTGAGCTTGTATGACGATTTCTCAGTAGTCTGGAGATCTGAGGGTTGGATGGCGCTCAAACCACTGCCTGTAGGGTGTCTTCCTGTGCCGCAGGGCCCTGCTGATAGCAACCGCTGCCAGCTCTGCCGCTGTCACACTGCTCTCAAGACCCAAGGTTTTTCTCTGTCTTTCTGAAGCAACTTCCTTTAACAACATTCATTGCAGCAACTAGTACCTGCAGCTTTTCTATAACGAAATATCATTTTTGCATAAAACTTCAGAAAATTGTATCCACATTTTTAACACTTAATGTAACAGAATATTTTGGTATTTCTTTATATGTTTAATTTTAAAGAAAAATTGTTGCTTGATAATTCTAGCAAATCTGACAATAGCATATCACCTCGAAATCAATATAAAGAAAAAAAATATATATAGTTATTTAAATGACTTCATTACAGTCCTTCGAATATAATTAGAATTGCAATGAATGAATGAATATAATTTATAAAATATATCGAACAGACGCAGAAAGATTAATTTTGAAATTCAGATTTTTACATTTAAGGCATTTTTGCCCAAACCTCTGGAAACTTCTGACCCTGATGCAAGAACTTTCCATTTATGAGGGTTTGTGGAAAATTTAGAATCAGATTTGAGATTTTAAGGCTGTATTGAAACAAGCTGTAAAGAAAGAAAGCGATCAACAAAGTGGCAGAAAGAGTGATTTGAGATAAGGGTCACCTTTAGAGTGGAATAGAAGGACAGGGAGGCTCCGAAGGACTGGGTGGAAGGCATTTCTGGCACAGATGGAATATTCCGTAGGAAGAGCCGACCATAGCAGTGTGATGCCCCAGGCAAATATGAACAATAACTTGCAGGCTACCCTTCTCCTCCACCTCTTAAATGAAAAATTGAACCGTCATCCAGGCTGCATGCCTTGTTGCCCATATCCCTGTGCCTCTTCACATCTCTAAATAATGACACTCACACACATGCACACACACACACACTCCCTGCAGGGATTTACCTGCATGCTCTGAGAAAGTCAATATAACATTGAAGCAGTAATATGAGATCCAGGTACGAAGCAAGACTTAAGTCACCCCAAAAATATCCATCAATCATGGGATCACAGTCCCTCCAGTGTTTTCCTAACTTCATTCCCAGCTAAAAGGACGCATAGGAAATTAGCAAAACCGTGCCCTGCATGACTGCATGCTTCACATTTTCATCACGATTCCTCTGATTTCAGAAGTATAAATGCAGGGCAAACGGATTTGGCATCAGGAGTCTGCCCACATTTTAAGGTAGAATGATTGCAGTGCATGGTTATGTTGATTGGCCACTTAATCTCTCAGTGAAGTCACAAATATCTGCAGCGTTGCCAAGTCAACGCACAGACCCTTCTAAGGCAGGAAAAATCAGAGTCTGAGCAGAGGGTGACGCTGGTGCCAGTACAGGTTCTGACCGTGCCACTAGTATAGTTAACCTTGGAGCACAGCGTATTTGACTGAAGAAATTACCTCAGCATGCTGCTAAATATCAATCACTGCCTAATCATGAGTGAGGTGAGACGGTTGGACTTCCAGTTGCAGCAGATATTTAAAGTGCCCTATTATGGGTAATAAAAGGTTCATATTTTGGTTTTGGGAGTCCCCAACAACAGGTTGACATGCATGCAAGGTCAAAAAAAAACTTGAATTGTCTTAAAATATGCATTTATTTTTTTCCCTGTTTTGCTCAATGACTACCAAACTATTCGTTTAATGTTTAATTTTGCCAAACCCCTCCTTCGCGTGACTGATTCTGAAGTCTGTCATGATTGGTCTTCTGTGTGCAGGGCAGGTCAATAACAGAATGCCCATCAACTTTACTTAGACCACAGCTCGGTGGTAAACTATTAGTAAACACCCAAACAGCCATGACATATGCGTTAGTCCAATGCAGAAACGTATTGATCAAGCACTGCAGTTTGCTCTATTCTTTATCAGAACTGCAAGTAATAACAAAGACAAACATTTGTTATTCATCCATACATTTCTAGACAATTGTGAGTGAACAGATACTACTGTTGGAGAGAGACCTACAAGCTGCACGGAGCGAACACAATACACATAACTAAATTCGTATTTTGCATGCTACAGTAGGCTTCAGAGTACATGACGGCAACCGTTTTTAAAAGAATTACCCCACTTTCAGAATAAAAATATCCTGACAATTTACTCACCCCCATGTCATCCAAGATGTTCACGTCTCCCTTTCTATATTCGCAAAGAATTTATCAGTCGTAACTTTAACGAAACTATCTTAAATTTTTTTACAATTATACGCTTTTTGTTCGTCTTGTTTTGCTCTGTGATGTACAACGGTTTAACACAGGGTATGTCTAAAAACACTTCTCTCCTCCAACTTCAAAACCAACCTACATTGTTTAATTATTATTATTTTTTATTATTAATTTTTTTTTTTTTTTTGAGTGTTTGACCATCCTTGCATGTTTACTTTGTAAATACGGGGTTGGTGCTTCTGCCGGATGTAGGATGATTTTGAAGTTGGAGGAGAGAATTGGTTGGGAGTTTTTTGACATACCCTAAAAGATTTCCCCTCACAGTGCAGAGCACAGCGTCTTCTCCACAGGAATCCACCACGGGGTTTTAGGAAGGAGAGGTTCAAGTTTTCCCGGGTCTGTGCACTCAACAAGTGGGCTGGCATAAATATGCTAATGTTTCAGTTTGACATCACCATGAAACAGCTAAAGATTTGTTTTAAAAATGACTCGTTTTCATGACTCAGAGTCGCCTCTTTCTTTTGAAAGACAATTACTTTATACACCCTGCACTTTTAGATTGAAAACTTTGCAGGATGTTTTAATTCACTTATAGCTGTGTTACACATTGCATGAAAGGTCATTTTCAAAAATCCATAATAGGGGCACTTTAAAAGGAAAGGAGAAAGTGGGTGTTTGAGGGAGGTTCAGAAAGGTTAGGGATATAAAAATTCAGTGTCAAGAGTCAAATTGGAGTGGAGTAAGGGAGTGATAAAGGGCGGCGTAAGCAAAGTAAAGGGGTAGGGCTAAAACAAATGATTGTTTTGATAATCTGGGAAATTGGGGAAATGGTAAGCGGTGGGGTCAGATTGAGGGGTGTTAATAATAGGTGGAAATAAGGCTAATGGTAAGGGGTGAGGGACTTATTCAGGGGTGGAGTCAGAATAAGGGGCAGTATAAGGGCAGAATGAAGAAGTGTGTTAAAAAGGGTTAAAATGAGGGTGAGATAAATAGTGAGGTCAGATGGCGGAAGGAATTCTAAAGAGTGTAGTCAGAATTAGGGAGCACGTAAAAGCCTGGAATCAGAATGAGGGGAGGAGTGTTAATGGGTGGATTCAGAATGAGGGATTGTTAAAGGGTGGAGACAGATTGAGCAAAGTGGAAAATGGAGTTCAGTAGTGTTAAAGAGTGGGGTCAACTCTTTGATGAGATTTGCTGCTTGCAGTGAAGTGTTAAGTGTAGGGTCATAATAAGGGAAGTGTTAAAGGGTGGGGTCAGAGTGAGGGTCAGCAAATGAGGGGATGTTAAAAGGTGGAGTCATAAAGAGTATTAAAAGGCAGGGTCAGAGAGGGAGAGATCAGGTGTGATTGGTAGTGTTGGGCAGGACTGTTACCTTTTTAAAGAGCAGAAATATGAAAGCAATGATGGAATGGTAGAGAGAAGTGAAGTTTTGCATGGAAATAAGAAAGGAAAATAATTCCGAGGCAAATATGAAGAAACCGAGATGGTTGGGTTCAATTTATTTAATAATGTGCTCAACGTCACTGGCAGGTATTTAGCATGGAAAATGAGACGATAAAAACTATCGTCATTACAGTAGCTAATTTGCTTTTCTGTTTTATTGCATAACTATGCACCAGAAATAATCATATACAGAACAATAACACCTAAACCGAAGAGGATGCATGGTGTTATGATTTTGTCTGGTAGGTTTCTCAGTCCTTTGGGTTTTCTTATTGAGAAACGACGACATGTAGGTGTCTCGCTTTCTGCTTCAGTGAATTATGCCACATTTTTGATATATGGATGCAGTAAGTACGCATGGACTTTGACTAATCTAGCATGGTAATTTCCCCAGCAGAGTGAATTAAGACCGTTTTCATACACGTGAAGGTGACCTTGCACCAGCCTGCCATTTGGTGATTATTTTGTCCCTCTTTCTCTCTCGCTCTCTCTCTTTCTCTGTTTTTAACCCTCTGACTTAATCACTCCAGATATAAACAACCCTCCAGCAGCCATGAAGCAAAAATCATTAATTAAGACTGCCACAAAAAAATTTGAGATGGCAGGATGGTAAGAGAGCTAGAGAGAATACAGATTGCAAAGTGTGAAACAGACATTATGAGCATAATTGATGAACATAAGCACCTTCTAGAGGATCTCCACATCACAGGCACTATTTATTTTTTGTAATATTGTTAATAAAGAATATAAAGAGTATTATTTAAATCTATCACATAAGGTCATTGTCATTAGCTGTTGATTAATTTCATCAACATTAGCTCCGCCTGATAGCTAACAATAACAATGAGGAGGTTTTTGCAGTAAGTCAAATGTATTAAAAGCATCAACAAGTCAAAAGTCTAGCTCACAGTTATCTTTTCTAAGCTTTTTGAATAAAGCACCAATTCAGCTTCTGAGGCCTTGTGGGATTGAAGTGTCCATTTGACTTCACTGGCTGCTTTGCATCACGGCCACATTACAACCTCATCTGTGCATTAATCCATTGTCAATTATTCCTTAATCGATTCTTACAAATTTGGCTATTACGTCAGTGCATTATTTGAGGAGTGATTGGCGAGCTGCTCAAACAAACAGAGCAATGTTTAGCTGTAGTGTTTACGGTCTACAGTGAAACCACCTGCAGATGTCTACATTAAACTGGCTTAGCTTGTCTTTCTATGATAACGTTTTGAAATATAATAGGAGCACTTTACACCCAAAAGGTTATCATTATCAGGAACTGTCTCATCCTCATGCAAAATATGAACGATAAAAATCTTTTCTATTATTTCAGCACAAACACACACAAGCTACAGTGCAATCCCATGACATTTTTTTAAAGCATCAGAGGTTTTCTTCTTTCTTTTTTTTCAGTTTTTGTGGCAAGAACAATCAAATATATGATACACTGTTAAATGACATTGAATTAACCTAGAATAGGTATTTCAAACACATCAAGACAACACAGATGCCATTTTTCTGCATCTGTCAGCAAAGTGTTAATTGGCCTTTAATATGATGATTTTGGTGTGAATGCAGGTGTTTTTAGTTATAAACAAATTTTAAGTATCAAAAAAAGTATTCAGCTGTGTCCTACATTTTGCAGGCCTTTTGGATTTTAGAATTGGAATGAAAATAATTTTTTATAGAATACTGTCGTCAAAGATGAAGTTTGAAGCAAAACGCAGATGTTTAAACAGACAGACTATGGATGAAAACTGCTATGATTACTCAATTTATTTAAAGCATAAATTTGATTTAAACAACAGGTCTACATAATACTCAAATATGGAGTTCATAGGGGACGTATTGTATTAGCCCTACAGTTACTATTAACATTTTACATAAAATACATTTATTTAATCTCACAATTCTGACTTTTTTTCCCTTGCCAATGCAAATTTATATCTCCTAGTTTAGACTATAGAACCTGATTTTACTCAACAATAGTGAGTTTGTCAATTCTGAGAGGAAAAAGCTAGATGTCAGGAATCATCATATCTTATTCGGAATTTGCAAGAATAAGTAAAAAATGTTAAATATAAACTACAGTTTACTTATATGCCATGGCTTCCAAAGACTGCTACCATAAAACTGTCATTTTCTGCCACCAGATAGGCTCCGCCCACAAAAACACCACTGTTTGCAAAAACCAAATTGGCGTATAACTTCATATAATCGCTAAATTAATGTAATTAATATAATTATTAAATTAGCTTCAATCTGTGACATTTTAATTGAGGCTTGAAGCTGTTGTTCTACTACTGTCCCATTCTGTCAAAATGGTACAGTAGTAGTCGTTCTGTGAAATATTATTACAATTAAAAAAAATATTTTCTACTTACATTTATTTTCACGTAATATTTAATCCTGTGATGTAAAGCTGTATTTTCAGCATCATTACTCCAGTCTTCAGTGTCACATGATCCTTCAGAAATCATTCTTATATGCTGATTTTGAATATTACTTATAAGTTGAAAACAGATCCGTTGCTTAATTTTTTTTTTTTTTTTTTAGGAAACCGTGATGCATTTTTTCAGGATTCTTTGATTTATAGAAAGTTCAAAAGAGTGCACTGTATAAAAAAAATAAATAAATACATAAAAAATCTGTGGCATTTATGGTAACATACCGGCAGCTGTGGTTGCCAGAACTTCACCGTAAAAAAAAATATGGTAGCAACATTTTAGGTTTCACAGACTTAAATAATTGCTGCTTGCAGTGAAGTGTTAAGTGTAGAGTCATAATAAGGAAAGTGTTAAAGGGTGGGGTCCGAGTAATAATATACTGTGTTTCATTAACTGATTCACTAATATCTGTTTTGCAATGAAAATCCACCAAAAACTGCTGGTGATGAGAAAGTCACAAGATGAACCAAAGCTCATCACAAACACCTTTTCTACAAGCTGAGCAGGGCAATACTTGTATATAGAAGGTGCACAGTGTCATTCATACAAACATTAAACCCCATCATGGTGACACACAATACTGAAATGCAGTAAACATGAATTTAACAACATTAGATGTAAGATTAAACCCTAGTGTACACAACTGATAAGAAACTAAAAAGAAACATTTTCACTGTAAATTGTACAATGATTTTTTCACTTTCAAGAACCGTATTTTTAACAGTATTTTACTGTGAAATCACGTTAAATGTAATTACATTTATTCACTGAATATAGTATGTAAACTTACTGCTAACCAGTTAACAGGTTTTTACTGTAGCCTTTTTAGTCTTTTACTGTTAAAATCAAAATTATGTTTTACATTGTGGCGTTATTATTATTATTTTGAAATAAAATGTAAATGTGATGTTTAAGTAGTGTTGAAAGATTTCATTTGATCCCGATGCTTTCAGTGGCACCTGGAAAAGCCCTGATTCTGTAGGTCTGTTGCCGAGCTTGAATTCTGACTGCCTGACTGCCTTGCTCTTCCCCTGTAATCATCCGGATTGATGGCAGTCTTAAACACACACTCACGCCCACAAACACTCATCATCTCTCGCACCTGATGGTCTCCTGTGATCAGTGCGCATGCTCATAATCACCTCCCAATGAGATGCTCACACTTCATTAAAAGCATAATCAAGTTCATTACTGCGCCATAGACACTCAGCTAGCAGACAGGCTCCGATAAATCACAGACAGTGCCCGAGTGTGTGTGTGTGTGTGTGTGTGGGGGGGGGGGGGGTTTATCTTACTGGACCAGGTGGAAAAAAAGTACAGGCCAGAGGAACCTATCTATACACACATGGCCCTTTACTTGATATTATGCCTAGTTAGACTGTGTATGTGCATGTAGGCTACATCTAGTTGCCCTATCCATTTACACCACACACATTGCTAGGCATTAAATGCTAAGCCTCCACAAAGACTGGATTCCCATCTCTCCAACTGTCCCGTGAGAAATCAACCCCCTCAGAAACCTGAAACCTTTTTGTTTTTAGCAAAACTGACTTTGTAATATTTTGCAAAAGCTATATATTCTCTTTCATTTAAAGCCTTAAGCAACGAGAGGCGATACATTACATTACAGTTATTCTTAGGTTAAAGGGACAGCTCACCTTAAAAGAAACCTAAAAATATCAAATATTCTATCAATTACTCACCCTCACATCGCTGTATGACTTACTTCTGTGCAAAATAAAAGATATTTTGATTTTGATATGTTGATTGTTTTTTTGTTTGGTTTTTTTTTTTTTATATCACATGTGAAATATGTGAAACATGTCTTCATACGTAAGCACATGGGTTTCCCACATGTACACCATGAAAATTTTCCAATGCGTTTCATATATTTCATGTGATTGTGGTTTTATCCGTAAGGGACAGATTTGAAAAAAGTGTGACAGAATTTTCATTTTTGGGTGAACTGTTTCTTTAAGTGGTGATGTTAGGAATGAAGGGGGGAGGGGCATATTTTATATCAAAGATAAGTAATGAGTGATATAGTCTCAGGTTCAACAAATATGCCATATTTTGACAAAATTTCACAAGCAAATTCAATAATTAAATTAAAATCTGTGTGATCATTGTTTCACGTGAGGCAAAAAGTTGCCCATGCAGATTTGACCACACCCAACAGAAAGTCACAAATAACAGCATGGACAGTGGAATTATCCATGCACCCATCCATATGTACATGCATGAGATATGCATTTATTAACTGTAAGAAGGATCACATTAAAACAGATGACTTCTGCTTTCACACATGCCTTGTATTTTATCAGAAACACACACGCATGCCTTGTGTGCACTGTAAGCGTGAGTGCTGTTTATGTACAGGCTGAAACTGATCTGGACATATGAGGAATGAGCAGGTAAAGAAATGGACCTAAAGACAGGATGAGAGATGAGGGTGGGGGGGACTAAAAGACCTTCAGGATTAATTAGGCGTCAGATTGGTTGCGGGGCATGGGCGCTCCTTGCATGCAGAATGTCCTCTCAGCCTGCCGGGTCATACTTCAGCAACATGCTCACGTGCTTTCTAATTTTTGTTTCATTTTGCTTGTGTTTTTGGCTCCTTATTGTGTTTTTTGCAGCTTGTTGACACTTCACACTTTGTTTCTCAACAGAGCACGAAAAATTGCACAAGTCTTGGGCTCGTAAATTATTGTTTTTTCTTTTTAGTTTTCGTTCTGCTGTGCCACTGTGCCAGACGGCTGGCTGTCGCACTGTATTCAGAACAGATGCAAATGATTGTGCATTAACTTGCTGCTGAATTCAGGTCCCATTAGAGCCTTTGACCTCATTCAGTTGTATTTTTAGTTGGGTTTGCCATCTATCTACTACAAAGTGACATGAGCAGCATATCAAAGATGTCAGAAAGGATGCAAAAACGGGACGATTAGTGGGTCACCTTTCAACCTTTCACATTATGTCATTTCCTGAGGCACAGGAAGTGCTCGTCTTTGAATACCAATCGGTAATTCAAGATGAAATGGCTGTTATGAGCTTAATATTCATTCCTGACCAAGAATGCTTGCACTCACTTTGAGAGAGCATTGTGATATTCAGAACATGGCTGATACGACTCACAAAACATCTCTCCAATTTGAATTCATTAATTGTTAAAGGAAGTTGGGCAATTGCTGTGGTGCAGTGACTCACTTTTGAAGCTTTTGTAAGAATCTTACAGTACGTGTAACGGATAGTTCCACCCAAATTGAAAATCACTCATTTCCACAAAATCGCATGGATTTGGAACACCATGAGAGTAACTTATGTGGAACTAAAATAAGACGTTACATAAGTATATCTTTTGAATGAAAAAAATAAAGAAATAATGTTTTCCAGTAAAAATATCTTTAAAACTAGATTATAAAGTTAGCTTGAAAGCAGAACAAATAGAAACATTAATTTATTCCTTTGTATAAAGTATAAAGTAATTATATGGACTAGAGTTTGTTGTTGTTGTTGTTTTAGTTGTTGACCGTTTCAACCAGATTCTTCTTTTAGAATATTACATTTAGTGTTCCACAGAAGAAAGTAAATCACAGGTTTGGAAGGACCCATGAAATTCACTGGTGAACTTGCCCAAAACGCTATGCTGCTTTTAGACCAATGTGCAGTCATCTGGGTTTTAATATTCCATCAGTACATTTATAAAACAAAGTCAGATAGCTTTAGAGTGCTGTTTTGAACCCTTTTTAGCCCTTTTTGCCTTTCAAACAGCTTCATGACATGTACAGTGCCGGCATTTGCGGTAAACTGGTTTGCGTTAGCACCCTACCTCAAACAGGGAAACTCCATTTCCTGCCATTTCTAAAGCAGAGCTTCCCAAGAACTGTCATGTTGCTCACTATATGCAACACTGACATTCTCAAACCTCACCTCTGCTAATGGAGATCACACTAGTGTACGTACCCCCATGCAGACAGATAAATGAATAATGTTGTGCAATTAGTTGAAGGAGACCAGATTCTCCAAGAGCTCCTTTCAGCTCCCTCTGCTGGTGAATTTATGAACATGCTCACAAGACCATTAAGATATTTCGGTGTGAGTGGACAAGGACTCTATCCCTGTGCATGCCTCCGTGACTGCCATGTCAAATTAGGACTTTTCGGGTTTTTTTACAGTGCCCGTAATGACAGTCATAAGTGTCAGTGCACAGTTCGGAGGATGACACAATGTCTGCAAGAGAATTCCCTGTTCTTCCTCTATACCCACACACATACAGCCATTATCCAGAATTGTAAAACATCCTTTAGCAGCAGAACTCTTTCTCGGAGCTGGAGGGTGGGTTAGTGAGGTCTGCCCACGGCAGTTAACTTTACACATCAGCTAACACCTTCCAATCATAGGTGGAGCCGTTGGGACTGCAGAACAGGACTGTAAATCAAAGCAGATGTTGTACAAGCGCGTATTAGGATGCGAAGGTTACGTCTCATAACAAAGACACGTCCCTGGTGATCCACGTGAAGAGAAACTGTGAGAAGTAGTGATACTGTAATAACTTAGCATGTCGCTGCGCCAAGTGTAAGGCAGCCTGATCAAACCAGGGACTAATGAAGGAAATCTGTGTCGTGAGAAGCCACGGATTGATATGCAGACTTAATAAATGTCGTACGCGATGCGGAACGCATCCGTTCATGGGCTGGGGTTTCTGAGAATGTTGTGTTGTGTTAATACAACACATTCTGGCTGTCTTGACTACGGAGTGTAATTAAGTGAATGAAGCACACAGTGCTCTGGGAACACTGTCATTTCTGCCTCCCGTTTCAGTTTCTTCATACGTTTGAGCCCTCCTGTTCACATTCATTCAGGTCTGGGATGTAGTGCTGTTTAAAATTGTTATTGGAGTCATGTTAGGTGGAACACATTATATAAATGGTGAATCTCGTTATCTGCTTGTTGAATCACGAAATATCAAATACTGATTCTGGCTTCAAACCACTACTCCAAGTGAGAACACTATCCCATCAGTCTATTCATTTAAAGCATGCATGTACACTAGAGTCTCCATATGCTCCGGGTCCTGGACAGAAATTATTTAATGTTTTAGTAAAAATGAATCACTGTCTGACCAACCAAGATTTCACTATGGAGGTAAAGGTCATGATTTTTCAGTAGTACTACAGCGCACTGTGAGTGTATATTAGTATTGTTTGTGTTTTACTTTTGGGATCTGATAGAGCTGCTGGACCCAGAAACTGTAGCTATGTTTCCATCCATTTATTTATATGTGCATTTTTGGATTTCACATTAAAAAACACTAGATGGAAATGCCAAGATGCACATAAATGTGCATAAAAACGTACGTGAAAAATTGAGGTGAATACATTTTTTATACACTAAAAAATCATGAGTATAAACTATGATGGAAACATTTACTGACTAATTCCTCAATGCACATCAAAAAGTCACATGACTTTGTGCAATGGGACGGATAACTGGACAAACCAGTAGACTGATTTCATTGCACAGAATCTAAAATGTTATTTTGGTCATTGTGAAATACCTGATCCAGAATCTGTTGACAAAGTGGGTCAGTTTAATTACCTACCAGAACTGTCTTTCACGACTCTTCTCTTCTCTTACTCTTCATCTCGCTGGATGGATATGGTGTTTTATTTGCATTTTTTATGCATTATTACAATTCTGTACTTAAGTTAATTCGCAACTTTGGATGGAAACATAACTAATGTAACAATGCTAACTTTCTACTATCAGAATTAAGCTATTTTGGGGGCTGTGCATTTTTGCATGTAAAAAGAAATGTGAGTGGTTTTTGTTTTCTGCAAAACAATGAATATCCAAGATTTGTTTATAATCATTTTGTCAGGAAGAGTCTCAGCAGGGAACAATCTTACGTCAACCCTGTTAACTTTAATTGTGTATAGTATAAAACAAATAACTTGAAAGTGAACCTATATCAGCATTAAATTCTCTTTCTTAAAAGTATCTGACTGTAACTATGATCCAGAAAGGCGCTCACAAAGACAGAAATCTGCTTCACACATCCATTACATTCCAACCAAATAACTTACTTGAGGCATACTGGCTTTACCAATCACCAACACGGTGCAACACTCATTTGACATTTTCTCTTGATTCCTTGTTGACTGTTTAGAATTTAAAAAGAACACCTGCAGCTATGAATCAAATGTCAGGTGTGGCAGTGTAGTGGAACTATATCAATACCGAGTGATATATGGCCTGCTGGAGGGTTTTTTGCAGGGCTAGGATCAGCGCTCAGGATTGTCCAGATTATTTGACCATGACAGAAAGGGCACTGCATGAAAAGGTTTGGTGCTCTTGCTGTACCCAAGGGTTGGACAACGGCATGACTTTGTTTTTCTTTCTCAGCAAATGTAATTGCTGAAATTGTCAAATCCTTTTACAAACATCATATTTTTTACTCTCTCAAACTCCGAGATTCAGGCAGGGTTTGCTGGTAACCAGGTTTGGCAGCAGATATGGGAGAGTCTGTTCAAAGGAAGCAGACTGGGTTTGAAGTGATGTCTGGGATGGTGCACAGTGCTCTGGCTGGTATCTTCAAGAGAAACAGAAGTGATGGATTTGTGATGTTTCTGGTTGATGGTCAGAACGTTCTGCCTCAAAGATGACGGCAAAATGCTACTTCACAAGGTGTTTGAATGCGTCTCATCTCCTGTAGCACATGAAAGGTCGAGGCGATATTTGAAGTAGTGCATGTTTTCTCTTTGGTAGGATGATTTGTTTGGATGCTGTTCTGTTTTACGCCTCTTCCTAAACAGACACAACTCATTCAATGCTTCAAAGCATTGAGCACAAAGTAATTTTTCTTTCCTGATTTAAAAAAATAAATAAAAATAAATAAAATAAAAACAGCTGTGGATCATGCAGGTAACAACACCGTATTGTGTTGAACGGTGCCATTTTTTTATAAATTAAACTATTATTTTCTCTTGTGGACTAGGTGAAATATCTTATTCAGGTCAGTACTAAATAAACAATAACATTTTGTTGCAATGCAATAGTTTCTTTTATTGTGGTAAAAATGCTGTCCAAACCTTCCTTAGCACATATTATACTTCCAGGGGGTTCTGTGTGAGCTTAGCGGCCATCATTTTGATGAATAGTAATGCTAACATATAGCATTCTCCAGATATCATTTATCTCTCTTTGCTCATAACAGTCTTGTTTTGTGTCATTTGTTTGTAGAGTTAGCTGTATTAGCCAGTAGCATTTGCACAGTTTTACGAGTAATGATGGCAGTGTTTTCCATGGCCTTTCCGTTAGCAGGGCTCTTCACAATCAGGAGTGGATTAATGAGCGATGCGTGAACAGCCCTTGCGGTCAGACGAGGGTCGGCCCAAGAGGTGCTCGTTAAGAGAACATCACACTCTTTCCCTCTCTCCGTCAATCTTTCCTCTTCATCTTCCCATACCTCCTCTGTGTCTCAATCTCCCCAGCTAACACACGAATTCATTCTGAGGGACAGGTCATGTTATTCCTTTGAAGGAGCCTCTTCCCTGTCCTCTTTATTTGATGCATTATGTATAAAGGCCCTGATGTGTGTTTTACACCCTCTCTGGCATTATTAAACCATTTCCACTCTTATCTATGCTTTTCTATCTTGACACACGGGTTAATCAGGTGGGATTGACGCTGAGCCTTTAAAACAAGCTCCCTCCTACTGGGGCTTCAGGTGTTTTTTTTTTTTAACCATGTTTTCCACTCTGGAAACCAGGCCATGCACACTGATGTGTTCGGCCCGAACTTTGAGAAAGTGTTGTCTTGTAGATTTTAAATGTAAGTCAGGAGTACAGGCAAAGGATCAGTGAATTGTACCGTGGCACCTCTTGGCGCACAGATAATACCAGGTTGAGTGCACATGGAGAGAGAATTAAGCCCATGCAGGGCAAAAGCACCATGGTGCCATGATAGTCTGTGGCACAGATTGAACTGATCCTAAAAGCTGCTTTCGTATCTGTGTGCCAGGTCTGTACAATCAGATGGCCTCACTGAAGCAGGACAGTTATTGGGCGTCAAACCCTGCAACCTAACTGCCCACATGAAAGTGCACACACACACACACACACATACTGTACACATGCGTGTACACTCCCTCCCGAAACAACATCTGTTTTATTTGACTGCAGAAGTGCATGATGAGTCCATCTGTAGCATGATTATGATCCTCACTGCAGGTTTGTTTGTGCACATCTGCGTTATGGCCTGGGAAATAAAGTTTTTCAGCTTGTTTGGTTGTCAGTGTGTTTAAATCAGTACTGTCCAACCCAGTCTTCACATCCAGTCAGGTTGGGTAGTTTCTTTAACGAAACGACAACCAAACAAACAGTAACACTTTCATTTTTATTGATGGTCCACTTTAGACATTCTACTAAATATGAGTACTATGAGTAATGTTGCAGCTTTGTCATCTACCAGTTGTTAGACTATTAGTAGACTGTCTGCTTTATCTAATATTTTGACGTTCCCCTTGCAATTCTATTGAGTATAAGTAACTGTTAACAATTGAGATTTTCCCTCATAATACTCCTATTTTGCTGCTTATAGATAGTAAGTAAGGTAGTTAAATGGGATAGGATTAGGGGATCTAGTATATGGTCATGCAGAATAAGGATTTATTATGTGTTTTATAAGCACTAATAAACAGACAATATGCTAGTAATAAGCAACAATAGTGAACAGTGTTCCCTAATGTAATGAGTTCCCATAACTTTGCAAGTAGATGTCAGCTTATTATATTAACCCTAACTTATAAGTCTACTAGCGCTCTATCAAGTGTAGAGAAGTACAGAGGTTGCAAATTAATGAGTTGGTTGTCATGTTGTTTCAAAGTTACTTACAGTTAGTAAAATGTCTAAAGTGGACTTTCATAATGAAGTGACCCAGAAGGCACCCAGAAATCGATGTACAATATAAAAGATTGTAACACAAGGATATTTACATTTTTAAGTTGAATTACATTAAACTTGATACAGCATCTTAAAAATGCAGTGCTCGTGATGTGAGATGCTGGAAGAAACAGTGACTTGTAGCATAGTAATCAGACACATCTGCTTTGATATTGATGTGTAGACCTCTTTGTTCCAGTCTAATAGACATCCCGTCTCACAGTAGTTACGTTTCATTTTACATTTTCTTTTTGGAAGCTAAACAAATCGGACCATTGCTTTACCAGGTCAACTTATTCCTCCATAACCTCTTTCATGATGGTGGAGGTCATTTGTTCCAGGCCACAAATATGTCATGATTCCCGTAGGCTATTGGGGTCAGATGCATTGTCCATCCCTTAGGTTAGGTGACCCAACTCTCCTCCAGAGCGTTAAAGGACCCAAATCAAAACTCTCTGGTCCTGCTATTTCGTTTTGGGTGTTGGGAGTCTTACAACAGACAGATGCTGTTTTTAACAGCACTGGTGGCCCAGCCAGGCTGATCTGACTGACAGCTCCCCGCTGATAGAGCAGAAAGCGTGGCCGGCTGAAAATCTGTCTTGCAGGCTGCAGGGCCATCTGGACCTTCTGCACGCTAAAAGGTTGGACACGGTTTGAGGCGACATCACAAAGCTGCACACAGTTCATTTTAGATGGGCTTCGTCAGCAGTTTCCTCGGTTCCCATTTTTGTTTCCGCAGAATGAAGGGAAAACAAACTGTAAAACAACGCCAACAGAAATGAAAGTGTGGGCTACTTGTAAAGCCAATGCCAAAGATAGACACAGAGAGTTTAATAGCATGGGTAACGGAGAACAAACAGGAGTGAAATGTGGGGCACTGTAGGTACCAGCCACTTTGAGATTTTCCAAAACTTCTGCGGCAGACTTCCAACGGATATTGATTTCCAAAGAACCCACCCTGGGCAGCAGGGCGGAGGATGATATAGCCATGGAAAGACACTATTAAAACTTCCTGAATGAATTGTTAAATAGCACTATAAAGAAATAGAAGACATGGCCCTATTTCTTTGCAGGCACTGCTTCTCTGTTGGGCCCTGATAAGCCGTGGGGGGAGGTTTCTGGAGAGATGGCCCTCACACGCGCCGTCGTATGATTGGATTCTCTCAAGCTGGAGATTGTAAAACGCAGAGTCGTCACAGCTGCACTGCTAGGAAATATATGATGCTTGCGTCATACAATTGAAGCAATTAATTGCAGGAGTGTTATCCAGAGTTTGAAGGATGTTGAGATTTATTGACATGGCCTGTGCAATAAAAGCATAATGATATAAATGCTAATTTCATAATGATATAAAATTGCTTCATTTTTCCTTCATTACTTTGTTGTTGTTGTCTATTTATCACAACATATCAATGTACTAGTTATGCATTGTATTGTACTGGTCCACATTGAATCAATGCGCTTTTGTGCATTTTAAATCACCATTCAATATGACATTTAGGGCTTTTACCTTCGTAAAAAACAAAACAAAAAAAAAATTTCTCTGTTTCTGTGCGGGTAAAGTTGGTCGCTAAACAGTGAGCACTCTTTTGGTTCTCATAGTATATAGAGCTAAATCCCAACCCTCACCTGAGTCTGAAGAGCAGGCAGCGGAATTTTCTGCATAGTCCAAACACTTTTCCCTGCAGAGGAAGTCATGCATTGCCAGGACCCTTTTGTCAGCAAGAAGCCCCCAAGGGATAGACTTCTGGGTCAGGGATCAGTCAAGAAAATTTCCCTGTTGACATTTGTGTTCCTGGCACAATATTGACATCTGAGGAGAGATGACGGCAGCAGTGCTACTGACATTCTACATTACCTTGGGAATAAGAGTTCTGGAAAGAGAGTTGTAATGAAAACTGTTCAAATGTTGTGCAGTTGTTGCTTTATTTGTAGTATAACTTTGATCATTATTACTAAACCTCCACTTAAGCCTAAAGGCCTGTTCACACCAAGGTCGATAACGATAACTATAACGATAAAAAGTCTATCCACAACTACACTGAAACAAAATCACTTTTTTAATTTTTTTTGCAGCTGATTAGTGATAGAAACATTGACAGCCAATCAGAATCATGCTTTAAAGAGCTTTAGCCTTTTAAGTGAAATGCGACAAAACTTCAGCGTGAGCTTTTAATACACAGAACTTTATCATCTGCTCTTGTGAACACTAATATAGTTATTGTTGATGAAGACCAATTTGAAGCTATAGGTTTTGTTTCAACAGCTGCTTTAACCTGCTAAAAAAACAACTGAAACCAGTTTAACCTGGTCGTCGTTAGTTTGCAGGCTGGTTTTAGAGGGGTTTTGATCACTTCTTCGGCTAGTCAGGCTGGGAGACCAGCTTGACCGGGTTAAACCTGCTAAGATCGGCCAGCCAGCATAGGCTGGTTTTGGCTGGTTTTTGTTTGTTTGTTTTTCCAAGCTTGGAGAAATAAGGTTTAAGTTTCAAGCTAATGATAGATGTGACATCGTTATTGGCAGTTAATGCTTAGAGCACTTGATTTTATAGAAATCCCTTCTGATTCTTCTACAATATATTTCATACTGTAAGTACCAAAGCACAGCAGCCTCTCAGGTTGAGTAAAGAAGAAATTATTACTAGTTACAAGAGGTAGAACACCATGGTTGAAGCTAAATATAGCAGGAACATATTTAAGTGTGTGTCATGTCATTGTGTGTTTTATTATTTTATCTTTTTTCCTAGACAGCAAAAATAACCACCACACATCACAAGATGTTATTGCCTGGTCACATGATCCACAACTTTCAAACTGAAAGGAGTTGGATTGCAGTTTTTCTCTGATTTTACAGCTTTTTTTTTTTGTCTGATTAATATTCAGCACAAATTCTCTAGCAATGTGCCAGAGACTAAATCGCAATTTTTCTGCTTTTGGTTTTTACTTCCTTTTCATGGCCTCTTTCAAGGTATTCGAGTCCTTTTTGAGTGCTCTAAATATTTTATTCCTGTCTTTGATAACTAATTTCAGTCCATTACCTGCAAGAGTTTTCCCTTTTTCGAATCAGTGTGACATTATTCCGTATTCAGATTTGTGAATACAGATGTATGCAAAAGACTTCATTATAGTGGCATATCTTCAAAAGGAATCAAATGATTTGATTGCCATTAATGGTTCATGTTGAGACAAGTCTTTGAAACGTAAAAGCTCATAATGTGCTGTTGGCAGGTAGCAAACAAAAGACAGAAGCCACTTAATTTCCCTGAAATGGTCAGTGCTGGGGCTTGTTTCCCCTCCATTTATCTCTTTCTCTTTGCTTCTTTCCTTCCGTCGCATATATCCTCTACCCCCTTTGTGTGTTTGACTGTGTGTGTTTTTATTAGTGGTGCTACACGTCAAGCATCGCAATTACTTTTTCTTCAATTAACCTTAGTATTAAACATTGCCCCATTACTACAGACATAATTGATACCTCAAATCATGTGACTTATAGAGAGACCAGAATACACAGCAACCACCCAAAACATCATAGCAAACACTCCTGACAACATAGCAGCACCCTAGCAATAGCACAACACGCTAAAACCCACATAGACAACACCTTAGCAACTGTTTACCAATGCCATTTCACCTACCAAAGAAAATGTACAAATGTAGCTGTATTTCCAGAGGGGAATGTTGGATCATGAAGGTAGAGGTATGAGCACCATCACTGAAGTCTGGCATCAATCCAACCATAGCTCACGCCTCTGTCTTTGAAGTGTGGAAATGTTTGGCATCCCTTTTAATCCATTTAATGTCACCAATAAAAGATGTTTTATTAAGGTGACATTGGGATTACTGTTTAATTACCACTGAGAGGCATTTAAATATGTCTGCCAGCTTGGCAAGCTCAGGCTAAAGAAGCGCTTTACCTTGAGTTACTGCTCGCTAAAGCAGACAAACCTTAGATTGAGCATCATTTTGATCTTATGTTTAGGTTGTACAGTACGAGACATTTCCCAAGAGGTTTGTTGCTGTACACAGCTGAAAGATTTTCTTACAGTCTTTGCTGCTCATTAAACATGGATAGAAATATTTGTAATTCTAAAAATTAATGCAAAATGTTTTAATAAAAAGCTTTTTTTTCTCTACTGTGCTTTGCCGTTGTAGGGCAGAATATGTACAGTATGCACAATTATGACAAATATCTTTAAAGCAAAAAAGCATGATGCTTAGGAAGATTCACTCCGAATACAACGCACCTAATGCATAAAAGTGTTTCTCTCCCAGAAACCTATTTTGAAAACTGTTTACGCAGCTCAGTGCATTAAGACAATGACATTAAATACCAAATACAATATACAGTTTATAAATGTAACATTGTGTTTTTACATGGAAAACAATTATTTTAAATAGGTGTTTGTATGTGTGTATATACGTATATATATTAGGGATGTGCACGGATAGTCGAACATTCGAATATTCGTTCTGCTCTAATTATTCGATAAATAAAAATGATATTAGAATTTCGCAAAAAAAAAAAAGTTAACAATAAAACCTAATTTGGTCACTTTCTGTGATTCTCCACGGCATATTTGAAGGTGTATGCAAGCAAAACATAATTAATGAATGATTAAGGGGCCGCTTTCTCCTTCTTTCCAAAGCGCTCGGGCAGAAGCGCTCCTGAGGCGACGCGTTCTCTCAATGAAGACGCGGAAATTTCAGCAAAGGATAAATGGATTTGCAGCACAAAAAAAATCGCTTCAGTAGCTCTGCTACTAAATTTATTTCAAAATGGCAATCCATATACAGCTATGATCAGCTGTTCCTTCATCTTGGCTGAGCTTTCAATGTTGTTACAGGAAAGGATGAAGCTGAATGTTTAGTTCTTGTCACATGACCTGCGGTGCGCTTGCGGCATTCTGAAAAGTTGAGATGTTTTTAACTCGATGCTGTTCGGACGCGCCTGGAAAAAACGGGACCGCGTCACACCGCGTGCGCATCGCAACCGCGTCGCTTCCATTATGAGCGCGCATACCGCGCGCCTACATTGGAAATAACGAACTTGAGCATGCAAAAGACGCGATATGTGAACGCCCCCTTAAAAGAACTGCGGTCTTCTACAGTACTTCAAATATGCCGTGGAGAATCACAGAAAGTGATCCAAGAACATTGTTGCGGCATCTCTCAAGCAACGAAAAAACACTGCTAATTTGGAGAATGCAGTGAAAACTCCTCTTCTCGCGTCTGCCCTAGACCCTCGGCACAAACATCTCAGGTTTCTCGATGAAAACATGAGAGAAGTAAGAAAAAAAAGAACATTTTCCTTGATGCGAGTGGTGCGGATGCAGTCGCCACGATGAAGAAGATGCAATGCCCACTCGTCGGAAAAGGCTGAGCCAGTTCTCCAGCGATGATTACAGAGAGTCCAGCCGAGACGAGTGGGAACAGTTCTTGCTGGAGCCATGTATTCCTCCAGATGAGGATCCCATTCAGTGGTGAAACGAAAACACGAAGCGCTTCACAAAACGTATTCGCTTAGCACACCGTTATTTGTGAGTCCCGCCAATGTCTGTGTCGTCAGAGCGCGTTTTCTCCGCGGCCGGCCTTATTGTTAACGGACTAAGGAGCCGACTTTCCCCCGATCATGTTTACATGCCCGTGTTTCTTAACAAGAACATTTGAAACAATAGAAAAAAAGAAAAAAAGATTTGCTGACAGTTTAAAAGTTAAGTGTAAGCTACAATCTGTACAATAGCCTAATTGCTGCAGGCTGCTTTACGTTTTTTCTTTGTTCACTTTTTTTTAATTTTTTTTTGCTTTTAATCTGTACTTTTGTTTGTTTGCACACATTGTTAAAGGTTTTCAGCTACAAAACACGATGTGTAATGTTCAAGCTTATTGTAAGCTTGTTCAAAATGACGAAAACAAATGTTGCTGAAAAATAACGTCTGACTCATTAAACTTAATTTAAATAAACGAATATTCGAATATTCGTTTTTTGTGAGCTCAAATATTCGAATGTGATATTTGTGGAAAACGCCCATCCCTAATATATATATGCAAATACCACTGAAATAGCATAGCGTTTTTGCTTTTCTGCTAAATGTCATTCAGGGTCCACAGACAGGAACATGCCTGTTGTGTTATGACGGTTCACCAATCAGATCATCAGCTGCTACATACTGTGAACATCCTTCATAAAGAGGTGCAACTGTTTTTGCCCTCCATTTTATTTCACCAGACGCTTGGCCCACCCCTCAGAAGTCATTCTTATCATCTGGCACTGTGTGTGTATGTACTCTGTGGATATGTGTTTGCCTTCATAAGACATTAATTGCCACAAACAGCAACATAATACCATCAGTTGTGGACGTGGTATGAAAAATTCACTCACACAGGTTCAGGAACAGCTGGACGGGGCAGGATGAGCCGAAGCCCGTCTGGTGAATGCAAACGCAGGGTCCAGGTTATTTTTCAGCCTGGCAGCCTGAACCCTGAGCTCAGAGCAATGGACAGATGGTCCATTTGAGACGCTACCAAACTAATCACGCTGTTCCATTAGTGAAAGTGTCTCAGATAAATGTCTGACCATGAGCACGCCCGTGGTCTCTTCTCCTTCCAATTACTCTATTGATGGCCGGTGTTTTGAATCAAATTAATTGGGTCACCATGTTGGTGGGGGGGGGGGGGGGGACGCCCCAGGCAAAGTCATTGTGTGGTCATGCAATAGCGAAGCTATTTTCTGAATTTAATTGATTTGAAATTAAATATGCATGATATATATATATATGATTTAAAGGCATGTAAAATCTCTATTATGCAATATCTTGTCTGTATGAAATAATTCTTAATCTTAATGCAACAGTAACGGCAACCAAACACACAGAGTAGCACTTACAATATTGTTGGTAGTTTTATTTTATTAGTTAACAGAGCATTAATTGTTGTAGATACAGATATTTATTATATATTTATGATGTGTTGTGTTTATATTGAGACTATGAAACAAAATAATTGCAAATATCGTATGTATTTGTATTCTAACATTTTATGTAACTTTTAACAGAGCAGGCTAGGCTTCAGAATGCAGTTTTTAGTGTGTGTGTGTGTGTGTGTGTGTGTTGGTGTATATATACAGTACAGACCAAAAGTTTGGACACACCTTCTCATTCAAAGAGTTTTCTTTAATTTCATGACTATGAAAATTTTAAATTTGTATTGTAAAATTGTAAAAAGGCATCAAAACTATGAATTAACACGTGGAATTATATATTCAATTATATACATAACAAAAAAGTGTGAAACAACTGAAAATATGTCATATTGTAGGTTCTTCAAAGTTGCCACCTTTTGCTTTGATTACTGCTTTGCACACTCTTGGCATTCTCTTGATGAGCTTCAAGAGGTAGTCACCTGAAATGTTCTTCCAACAGACTTGAAGCAGTTTTTAAATTAATTTTGCTTTTTAAACACATGCCCCCACTGTCCTGAAAAATTCTACAATAGTTTTCATTCATAAAATTGTATGATGTAATGTTCAACAGATAGATGCATTAATTATATGCATTAATTAAATATAATAGTATAGATTTATTTTTTGTGCAATTTAAATTCTGGTTCAGAATGGAAATTCCTTTATTGAAATATATGTATATATATGTAAATACTATTAGCATGATATACACATAGGTGTACTATGAACATACTATACAGATGGATTATGTAAAAGTGTATGTACACTATAGGCAGAAACTATTAACATATGAACATTATTTACTCTAGTGCAATGGACAGTAAAGTGCATAGAAAATATTTTAGTGTGAAAATGGATTACTCCGTATTCTGGATGAACACAGTAGTGCAAGTAATAACAAGTTTACTGTTACTGTTAAAGATACCCTTGCATTTGAATTTAAATCACCTTTTGTACTGATCTTGAACATTATAAAATATGTGTTACTTAAATTTATTATTGGAAGTTACTATGCATAGTTTTTAGTACTTTACAGTGTGATGATATAGTACACGAACAACAAAATATTGTCAATATGAACATATATTTTTAATAAGGCAATACATTTACCAAGAACCTGTTGTGAATTGCAGGAGTTTGCGGATGCGATATTTCACCTGGTGCGAGAGAAATACACGGAGCTGGCCGGCTGCTCCTCGCTGCTGCATGCGCGTCACAAAGGCCTGGCGGGCATCGTCATGACCAGAGGTATGGCATCATTTCAATCGGCCTGTGAATTATTTAAGAAGTTCAATAAGGGTAGAGAAAGCACCTTAGTGTGGAGCTTTGGATGAAATATTTAGTACTTTATCACCTGTGAAAAAGCAACAGACAAAGATGCACATATATCAGAATGGAGTCAAAGAGCAGATGGAGAATAGACTAAAATGATTTAGAGGCAGTGAAGTCTTGGTTTTTATTCTTTAGAACAATATTAAAGGTGATGTGTGCAATATATACAATACATTTCCAGATGTTTAAATACTTTCCCTTATCCCAGATCGATAGTCAGCAGGAACTATTAATCATTCATAGAATGATTTCTGTGAAATGTGTGAACACTTTGTATCTGTGGTGCTATCATAACAGTGCTACACTGTGAGCATCCAACCATCCTGACATAGCAACAGCTCAAACAATGACAGGGGTTTGGGGTCTGTCTATCTGACCAATGGGAGATAAGGAAACTGTTTGGGAAACCGGTTTATAAACAGTCATTTTAAACATTAAAGGGATAGTTCACTTTCAAATTAAATTTTGATATGTTTTAGCTTACCTCAAGGACATCCAAGATGTAGGTTTCTTTGTTTCCTCAGTATTTCCCATTTTGATATTTTTAGGTCCAACCGTTCTAGTCTGTGACTCACATAATGGATGTCTATGGTCACCACCTCAAAGAGCATGCACAGAGGAGTCAAAATTAAACAATTCCGTAAGTACACATTGATGACCTAATACAAGAAACGAGCGGATTGTGTAAGAAAACGAACAGTATTTATATATTTTTTACCTTTTGTACACAACCACGTCCAACTGATCTGAGTTCGTGAGTGCTTGCTGATGTGACGTGCGTGCGCGCTCTGGCTTTAGTCTGTGCAAGCGCGGAAAGCCCCGGATGTGATGTCTCGCGCATGCACATCACTCATTGTTTACCACACGCTACGCTTTCAATCTGCACTGTCTGAAATATAATGCAGTAATTGTAATAAATTAATGTTTATAATGCACCCTATAATCGTTGCGTTTATAATAAAAATACAACACATTACTCACTCTATTGACAGCGTGCCATTGGGTCCCTCTGACATTGGACGTCGCCTCCAGTTTATACGTGGCAAACTAAACACAACGTGCAAAACGCTGCGTCTCAACAGCGGAGATCGCTTCCGGCGCTATCCGCGCTCGATATAAGTACACATCAATGTGTACTTACGATGGGGAATTGTTTAGTTTTGACTCCTCTTTGCATGCTCTTTGAGGTGGTGACCATAGACATCCATTATGTGAGTCACAGACAAGAACGGTTGGACCTAAAAATATCAAAATGGGAAATACTGAGGAAACAGAGAAACCTACATCTTGGATGTCCTTGAGGTAAGCTAAAACATATCAATTTTATTTGAAAATGAACTATCCCTTTAAATTTGATTTGTTTAGACGACTGTGCAAAACTCACTTAAACTAGTTTGTTGCTATGTGGTTGCTTAGGGTGGTTGAAAAGGCATTGGTAGGTGGTTTTTCAAGTGTTTTATTTTATTTTATTTTATTTTTTTAACCAAATGAAAATCACTGATCACATGATTTGGGGTATTATTCAGTCCATAGAACAAAATGGTTTGGGAAAAGTCACATGCCAAAGTCTAATATTTAGGAAGGGCTTGGAAAAATAATGCTAATTTCTGTGATCATGTGACTTATAATGGGTTTATGTGAATATCATTTTAAATTTATTTAAATTAAAATGTGTTAATGTTCTGTGATTGGTAATATAATATACAAAATTAATAGAATTTTAGTAATTCTGTAATGTTGATTGGCTATAATTATATAAATTATCTTATTATTAGAGGGATTTACTTCTAAAACAAAAGATGCAATTAAACAAATATTTAAAATATTTAAAATACCCACATAAATTTGGAGATTTAAACTGATTAAAATGTTTAATGTTTTGTGCCATTAAATTGTGCTTAATGTGCCATTAATTGCATAAATTTGTGCAATTAATTACCTTGTAATTGAGTCCCTGTCCACACAAATTCGGGTATTTTCAAAACCGCTTTTTCTATGCGGTTTGGCCATTTGTCCACGCAAACGCAGCACCAGATCACTGAAACAGAACATTTTTGGTGGTTAGAGAATCGGACTCCCAATCGAAAGGTTGTGAGTTCGAGTCCCGGGCCGGCAGGAATTGTGGGTGGGGGGAGTGCATGTACAGTTCTCTCTCCACCTTCAATACCACGACTTAGGTGCCCTTGAGCAAGGCATCGAACCCCCAACTGCTCCCCGGGCGCCGCAGCATAAATGGCTGCCCACTGCTCCGGGTGTGTGCTCACAGTGTGTGTGTGTGGTCACCATACTTGGCCGAATGTCACTTCAATAGGATAAATATAAATATATTAAACATTATGCACAAAACTAATAATGCATTCAAAAGTAGTTTAATAACATTTGGTTTGCAAACACTTTAAACAAATAAGGTGCTTTTTACTGCAGTGTTCCTTTTGCATAGTAGCAGTTAAAATATTTATTGTAGTCTAAATCTCAACTTATAACATTAATGTAATTACATTTTAATTTTTTATTTCTATATTAAATTAACATTTTTATAGAAAATATTTGATGTTTTTTATAGAAAAACAAGTTATGCTCAGAGTCCAGAGCCTCAATCAATACACTATAAAGGACACGTTCCTATTAGAGACCTGCACGATCGCGGGACAACACTTGATGGGCGGGTAGAGACTTGTGTGTGCAGGATATGGGAGAATAATAAGGGTGTGCTCACACTAGGCAATCTTAGCCATGCCGGAGCATGTTTCACCCACAAAGTCTGGTTCGTTAGACTAGTGTGAACGCTCCAACCTAGCTCGGTTGGAAGAGGTGGGCAAGAGCACGGTTCAGTTATATACGTATAGATCAGTGAATGTGAGCGCTAACCGTGCTGAAGTGCAGATACATGCTTCTGATACATGCTGCATGATTGCATGAATATTCCTAAGTGGCAAAAGCGCTAGACCTGTAAAGCAATATATTGTGAGAAGGACAGGTTACCGCGTGCCATACAACTCAAAATAATAAACTGCAAAGTTAACAAAATGATTCACTCCACTGTATTGAGCGAGAGCGCTTCTCTACTGTCTTCACGTGCTATCGGAAACTTCCTATTTCCAACTTATAAAGTCATGATTACGAGCTCGTTGCATTCTTTTCTGTTAAAAATAACAGTGGACAGTGGTTTGTGAATGTTGATGCTTAGCTATATATAATTACTAAACCTTTTACTAAAATTAAAATGAAAACCAAGCATATAAAAATAAAATATTCATAATATTAATAGTATATATCTACTAAAAGTATCTCTTTGAGAAGATGCTAAGAAAATAAGTCTTAGAAATAAGTCTAAGATAATTAAAATTCAATACAAAAATAATGCACTATCCATATTTCTTGATGTATTTCTACTGAAATATACAGTATATCCCACGATTATGAATTAAAACCGCTCAGTTACCGAGCAGTGACAGGTTGACGGGATGTTTCAGTGTGTTTGTGTAAGACCCAGCTGCAGGCTTTCAGGAGCCATTGCAGGATCAGTATCAAGTTTTTCTTTTGAAGACCACAGCTCATCAATTTAGACTTCAGTGAGATCTGACCTAATCCCTGTCCTCGCTGCTCGGTCTCGCTCTCTTTCTCTTCTTCCCGCTCTGTCTGCCTCACAGTAATTGCGGAGCATGTTTATTAAGACTGTTATCTTCAAAGATCCAGACATCGGTGCCCAAGAATTTGTGGCAGGCGAGCAGACACGCAAACTTGACAGAAACACTGGGGGTTCTGTTCACTGCTCTTTGAGCATCTATTGAATCTTTTAGACTGGTATGGGCACCGGTGGAATATTAATGCGGGTCCAACTTTGAATCGCGAGACTTTCACAGAGGGAGTCATAACCTGAGCGAGAGTGCTCCTCACATGACTCTTATTGGATTATTTCATCTGCTAACTTAAAGGAAACAGACACTGCTTGAATCAGATGGTGTGAATAATCTTATTTCAACCAGGCACGGTACGGATGCCGGGATTTGGGTTTTGAACATCAGATGCACAGTTGAAGGGCTGGTAAAGGGAACCAGACGTGTCTGCGTCTACATTTGGAGAACAGATTATTGTGTTTGGAGCAATTGGGAAGTGGAAGGACAGATTCCCGTGGTGGAAAATGCATTTTAATTTCAACCAGGTTCTGAAAAGTTGTATTCTAAAGATTAGGTTGTGTAGTTATGTATACAACAATTACTCCCTGTTCAGCATTTGCCAATTCTGAAATCACAGTTGTTTTTCACAGATATTCATGTATTGAACCGTTTATGAATGAATGAATTAAATAATGAATTCATTAATTAATGTTGTTTCAACCAAGTGTCCGTGCTGCCTTTGAATTTCAAGTTATGTCAAAGACCTTTAGAACAAAATATTCCGTCACATTAGTGGTTCAAACATAATTTTATGAAGCTATGAGAATACTTCTTGTTCCATTATTGAAAAAATGACCATGTCATCAAAAATATCTTAATTTGTGTTGATGAATAAAGGTCTTATGTGTTTAGAATGGTATGAGGGTGAGTAATTAATGACTTAATTTTAATTTTTAAGTGAATTATCCCTTTAAAATAAGGCAAGCTGCACATTTTGAAACAAAGTTGAAAAAAAAAAAATTTATTGAGTTTTTTTTATATAGTTAACCACAGCTTAAAGCATTAAAAAGTAATTTACTTAATAAAAATAAATGGAGAACTAAAACTTTAACTAAAATTAGCATTAGAATATATATCCATACATGTATATTTTGGAACATGGAAAAATAATATGGAGCCATAATGTGGTCAACTATTATAGAAAATGAGCACATTTAACTGTTTGTCAACAAGTCAGATTCAATACTTGACAGTGATGATAGTTATTTAGTGTCTTTTTGTAGATAAAGCTCATTCTCGAAGCATATCATTTTATATAAGCATGCCATATCTGCGCAAAGGTTTCCATTTCGGTAGGAATTATCTCAGGAAGTTGTAAATGGTGATGATGTGCACCGCTTTGACCTTATTTAATATTCAAACATTTTACCATGCAAGAGCAACTTGTAAAGGATCAATTCATGAGCCTCTTTATTCCTAATGGCATGTAAATGACTAGGTAGATGATGACCTCGGCCATTTGCTTTACCCCTGAAGAAAATATGTTTAATGCAAATGCACCAGTTTTCTAAAATAATCACTATCTATGACTTTTTTTTTTTTTTTTACCAAAATACACGGTGTCCTTTCTAGCCAATCCAATATGGACTTTCCTAGACCTCCCAAGGCAGAGGATGCATAAAACCCCATCTAATGATTCCTTATGATTTGATGGCCTCATGAAGGAGCTGATGAACTGCATTCTTTCCTTGTTTTGCGAAACAAAACTCATTTAGGAAATGCAGGGGTAATGATGCTTATTAAGCTCATATCAGCATATGGGCTTTCCCCTGACAGACCTCGGCTAGAGTGACCCATGTGCTGATTAATAGTGTCTGTGTCACAGTGAAACACTCTCTTACCTCTCACTCAATACTGCACTGTCTCTTGACGGCAGAGCAGTGGTGATGGCTAGAGCGTCTGCTGTAGTATTGTCTCTGTTGTATTTTATATTATAAGAATTGTTATTATAAGAATTATAAGAGTTGCTATTTTAAGATTTTTTTTTTTTATTATTTTGTTCATAGATTAAGTTCACAAATGTTCTGTTGTCATTGTGTTTCATTGCATTACAGGGCTTTAATCATGAAACTAAGCATTTAACATTATGGGGAGTTCTGGAGTGACACCTGAAATTAATATTAGATATTATTTTATGTATTCTTCTATATAGATCTCACTTTAAACGCTATTAGAATGTAGTCTTACTTTTGGCCATATAATTCATAGCAACTGCATTTTTTCTGGATAAAATTGCTGATGCAATTATATATACATTTCTGGATAAAGATGTTTTTTCCTCCTTGATTATGATATCCATATTTTCAATATACCATACTAGAGAGAGAGAGAAAAAAAGGAAAAACTGATGCATCAAATAAAATACTCAAGAAAACAATATATGCAAATTTAAAAACAATGTTAAATAAGGGTGCAATAAACTGACACATTAAACACATAAATAAAAAGTTTATTATTATATAGTATATTATTTTATATTTCAGGCATTTCTTTTTACTTCTAAACAAATTCAAATTTTTGTTAAAGGAAATATTTCATTCCTCCTTTAGGTCATCAAATATGTAGACAAGTTTGTTTCTTCATCAGAACAAATTTGGAGAAATTTAGCATTGCATCTTTTGCTCTCCAATGGACGCTCTGCAGTGAATGGGTGCCGTCAGAATGAAAGTCTAAACAGCTGATAAAACACCACAGTCATCTAAAAGATATCCACAAGACTCAAATCTGTTAACTGACATTTTGTAAAATGAAAAGTTCTTATTTTTTGGTTTTTAATGATCCATTCCCCTATTAAGACATTTTTAAGCTTTAAACCATAATTTCTGAATGAAATATGAGACCATAATCCATAATAACTCTTCCCCCAAAAATATAAAAAAATAATAAGTACATATGCATCTAGAACTGTTTTTTTTTTTTTTTTTTTGCTTGTAATCGCTGATTGATCCATGCATATTTCTCTCCTCAATCAGTTGGGACAATTTTTTTTGGAGAAAACAATATTGTGAATAGAGAACTCATATTTCAGCCAAAAGCAATGGTTTTATGTTAAAAACGTCTTTTTTTTTATTTGATTTGTTTCTTACAAACTTGCAGCTTTTGGCTTTACAATATGTTAATTGGTGGACTGGAGTGGTGTGGATTGTGATGTTTAATCAGCTTTTCAGACTCTCATTCTGACGGCACCCATTCACTGAAGAGCATCCATTGGTGAGCAAGTAATAAAATAGAAAATTCTAAAAATCTGAATAAAATAAAAAAGAACCTCATTTTCGGATTGCCTGGGGGTGAGTAAATGTTCACCAAATGTAAATGATTTTGGAGAACTATTTTTAAAGACTATTTGATTTTAAGACTACTAGTTGTTCCACTAGTGCGTTTTTTCGCACACTTGTCTTTGATACTGTGATGTTCTCTTTTCTGTCCTTTACACAGCGGTCCACTGAAGGGTAAAGAGAACGGCAGTCATGTTCACATCCAGGGTGTTTGTCTTTGTACCCACCTCACTGGCACAATGTGCTTTCTCAGAGATGTTGATGATTATTGCTCTTCTAAAAGCAGCAGTGCCCACAGGCCTCACCACCCCTCACACCGAGAGAAGAGCCTTTACAACAATTTCATGCCGCTACAGAGAGAAATTACTACACTCTCTTTTCTTTCTCTCTGGCATCACCAGATTGATCTAAACTATCATTAAATGGAACAGCATGGAGAGAACAGGCTGGGAGAGTGAGGTGGCCGGGGCCTTTTAACTTGTTTTTTTTTTTCCTGAAGTGTTTTTGCTTTGGGGGATTGTTGAATAAAGATGCCTGAACACAAAACCTGGGCATGCTGGGTCCCTGCTGTGCACTGTACCGATGCATGCTGGGATAGATCAGGTAAGGCAGGTGGAGACTGGGCAGAACCAGCTGGCATTTGTCTTTAGAGGAACATTTGGGATGTTTGAGTCTGTCTTTGATAGATGGAAAGGTAGAGTTCCTATAATAGTGTGCAAAAAGAAGTGCATAACTCACAGTGATGGTGTTGTGCTGGGCAGCTGCATTGTTTTCCTCAAGGATTTATTTTTCCTGGAGAACCGGGATTCTCTTTCCCTTTCTGCATGTCACATAGGACAGCGATGCTATCATTATTGTCAAAAATATAGTGTAATGCTTTATTTATTATGAATGTGTTCTCACACAAAATGAAAACCCTATCAGCAAGGAGATATTCTGAAGAATGTTAATGACACACTTTTCCTTAAAATGAATGGGAGTGGGAACAAATAAAAATGACAAATAAATCACAGATTTTTACATGTTGTCATCTATTCCATATTTGCATAATGTTATTCATTCCTGTATTTTCAGCATCATTCCTCCAGCCTTCAGTGTCACATGATCTTCAGAAATCATTTTAATATGATGATTTACTGCTCAAGAAACACTTCTGATTATTATCAATGCTAAAAACCGCTGTGAAACTGATACTTTTTTATTTTATTAAATATTTTGTAAACGTTATTTTATTGTATATTTTGATATTAAAGGTTCAAAAGAACCGCATTTATTCGAAATAGAAATCTTTTATATTATAGATGTCTTTGCTGTCACTTTTAATCAGTTAAATGCATCCTTGCTGAACATTTTTTTTTAATAATCTGATTGCAAACTTTTGAATTGTGATATATGTAATTTGCATGCAGAAGCATACATAAATAATAATGCAGGAGATATCAAAATAAATCTCTTAAAATATCTGATATTTCTACCTTTTATGACAAGGTGGTGCAATTCTGCAAAAGCAATCATATGAATGATTAATTTATGATACTGTAATTGTAAAAATAAATAAATACCTTAATACTTTGAATACCTTGAATTAAAAACTTCCATGTATTTACAGTTTTAGGAATATATATGGTGTTTTTTGTAGGTACGTTTCCTTTTCTTTCTTTTTTTTTTTACATGGACCTTATGCTAAAGTTCTGTTTTTGTGTTTTCCAGAAGAAAGTAAAGCATAAGTCCTTGGAATGCCATGAGTTTGTAAAAATGCTTGGCAGAATATCCATTTATGAATGAAATAACCTTTTAAACTCACCGTTTATATGAATGCATGTAGTGCTCCACAGTTAGAACGTCCAGAAAACCTCATATCAGTAAGTAAGAAAAAAATGAGCTATTGACCGCTTCGATCTAGACTTATGGCTCCGTTAGACCCAGTCTCTCTTTTTCTGACTCACGTTTCATCTATTTCTCCTCTTCTCACTGCCTCTCGTCTCTCTCTCTCTCTCTCTCTCTTCTCGGTTCAGCAAGCAGTGAAAGGTGGAAGAATGGATTTCAAAGGCTATGCCTTTAACCCCACCTCAATATTAGTTTTTATTATTGTTATTGCCAGCGAGCCGCGCTGGTGGCGTCCGGGCCACGGCGTGCAATTCCGTCTGGGCCCTGACTGATAAAAGCTCATATGTTGCCTCTCGCCTGCAGGTCTACATGAGGCAGTGAACACTAAATTTTTGAAGCGATTGGGAGATATATATTTTTTTTCCAGCACACATAGCTTTATGGTAAAGCATGCTGAGACATCCGCTCACACGCTTGAGCTGTCCTCAGTGAAGAAATCCCAGTGAAGCCTGTGTGCTCCTGTCGGGGCCGTATCATGGCCGAGCAGCTGTGAGACAGGTACAGCGGGCCGTGGCAGGTGGAGATGCTTTGTGCCGGCGTCGTGGGTTTCGTCTTGCTGTGGCTGATGAAAATGTCACAGAAAAGCTTTGTGCACTGATGACCAGCGCAGCCGCAGCGAGTTAGGAGCTACTCATCCTTGTGTAAAGAACATCAGCAAAGAACAGCTTTTATTGTGAACTACAGCAGAATTTGTAGTAGTATCTGTCTTGATAAAAACCTTGTGCATGCAGCTTATCTTATAAAGGTCACATCCTACATATATATATACATATATACACACACCAAAAATGGTTCAAATTTGGTTCCATTTTCTCTCTAGTCTTAAGCCAGGAACACTTGATGCAAGTACGCAAATGCAGATTGCGAATTCTTGGCAAATAGAAATATTGTGAAATATTATTACAATTTAAGACAAATTTTCTTTTTGAGTATTTTTTTTAAGTGTAATTTATTTCTGTGATGCGCAGCTGTATTTTCAGCATCATTCCTCTAGTCTTCAGTGTCACATGATCTTCAGAAATCATTCTGATATGATGATTTACTGCTCAATAGATATTTCTGATCATTATCCATATTAAAAACAGTGGTGCTGCTTATTTATTTGTGGAAATCATGGTAATTTATTCTTTGATAAATAACTGATAAATAATTTGAAATCGCAAAATCTTTTGTAACATTATATATGTCCTTACTCCCACTTAGATTAACTTGTTTTCAACCATTTAATGCATCCTTGCTGGAAAGAAAAGAAGAATCCTCCTGACCCCAAACTTTTCAACATTAGTCCCTGTCTTTGAATTAAACCGGTTATTGTACACTGGGGGAGAAAATGGTATAGAAAATGTTTGCACTGAAATTGCAAATGGATTTCACAAAAAATGACAAAGAAATAGCAATTAACACATTGAATTAAACATTATATTTTCCAACAGAAAGAGTGAAATTGTAAAACTTACTCCAATAATCTTTGCTTTATTTGCAAATTAATATAAAAATAAAATACAGAGTACCTTTAAGACATATAAATGTAAATGACCTCTGTTATGATTGGCTGATGCCTCTTCACTTGACAACACTTAAGTCCTGTTCACACCAAAGATGATTATGATGAATAAGACTAATTCCCAAAGTCTACACCACAACTATAATAACTCTATAACACAAATACAATGAAGAGGAATGATATAGATGGAATCACTTTCAGAATTATTATTATTATTTTTTTAATAGCTGATGAATGATAAAAAAAAAATTGGCAGCCAATCATAATTCTGGATTAACTAGCTCGCGCATACAAAGTGTCAGATAACAAATCAGCAGTGTGCACATGTAATGATCAGGACATTATCATCCAATGGTTGTATGGCAATATAGTTATCGCTATAGTTGTCTATCGTTCCTGGTGTGAACGGGAATTTATTTGCAGTATTTATTAGCATTTATTTGCTGTCGGATCCAATATTATGACGCTGTCACGTGTTTGTGCTCTTCAGGTCTGGATCTGAGACAGGCCCAAGTGGTGGCGCTGTCGACCGGCACTAAATGCATTAATGGAGAGTATATCAGTGACCAGGGTCTGGCGGTCAACGATTGTCACGCTGAAATCACCACCAGACGAGCCCTGCTGCGGTTCCTGTACTCCCAGCTAGAGCTACACCTCAGGTAAATGACACACATTTACATTTGATCATTTATACTGTACATAAAGCTTACATCATTATGAGCACTAACCCAAACCTTACCCACTACGCCGGAAAGACAACACTTATTTTATTTATGAGTCTTTTTACCTTGTGAGAACGCTCCCAGTGGGAGGGTTTGTCAAATTTAGCTAACTTCTGGACAAACTTGTACCCAGTGTAAGATGAATTAACCTACACTTACACACACAATGCAGTAACTTCAATGTGTAAACTGTGGTGTTCTGATGCAAAATAGATTGTGTTTTTCAAAGAAACCGCTTTAAAAAAAATGACATAAGGAATGAAAAATAACTGCATGCTAGAGAATATGATGTATAGATGCACAAAAAGTTTCCCCAAAACATTAAAGGGATATTCCGGGTTCAAAACAAGTTAAACTCTGTACGCATGTGAAGCATGCACCACACGTACCACAGAAAAAAATGACTTCAACTTGTCTATCGGTTTGTAAAAAGAAGCTAAATCCAATTTATCTTAATGCACTTACATCGGAAGTCTGGTAGAAAAATGCAGTGTGTATTTTTCTAAAGCACTTATTTTGTCTGCACAAAAGAAATGTGAGTGTTATCTGAGCTGTAAAGATGTATATATTGTCTTCTGAGATTAAACTACTATTCCTGGGCAGATAAGCACAGTAAACAGTGTCTTTGTCCATATCAACCCTTCTTAAAAAGACGTGTTTAACTTTATTGAATAAAGATTTGAAGTACACTGCAAATGCACAAAGTGTTTGTGTGTGTGTGTATATATATATATATACACACACAATTTTTTTTATATAACTATAGTTGCAGATAATATAATATTAATTGAAATAAAAAGGGAAATTGTTAATTAGGTTACACTTTATTTAGTGTCCTTGTTACAGTGTAATTATACATTTAAGTACTGAGTAATATAAATTACATGTACTTAATATATGGTTAGGGTTACGTGCATGTAATTATGCATAATTAAGTGTTATTATAATAGTAAGTACATGTAACAAGTGTCTCAACACCTTAAAATCTAGTGTAACTGTTCATGTTTGTGCAAAAAGGTTGCAAAGAGGTAGGCAAATATATATATATATATAATATGTTGACAGGCAGGTAGGACAGCTTATAATAGGGATCTGATTGGACGAACATTTTATGGTCCTACGACTTTCATAGATGATATAAATACATGAAAATACATTTAGACACTTAACTTAGCGATCACTATCAGATGAGAAGATATTTTCTACCAGCATAACAAAAAAACCTAACTTTTAGCACCTAATCACCCACTTAACTTCCATAGTAGCCTAAGTACATTTATTATAAACTTGATATTTGCTCAATTTTCACTCAAGTCAAAATGATTTACTGCACTAATCAACAGCATGTCACAGATTTTGTCAAGAGAGCTTAACACATATTGAACCTGAAAAGCTTTACTCAAACAACACATTTTCTCAGAGAAGCACATTTCGCAGGCGACTAAGGACTTGGATGTACGTTCCAAAGTGTTCATTCTTCTTTCTTAGGGAAAACACATTATCATATGAGTCTGGTCTGGTGTTGGAGGTATCATTGTGCGGCAGCAAAGACTCTAAATGTCTTCCTCGATGTAGCAGATTGCTGCTTAGAAAAGCCTCCTGTAATGTCATATTTGCATATGCGTCTTCCCAGAGTGCATTATCTGCAGCTAAATGGGTCTGGAGTCTAGTTTGGAAGATAAGTCATTACGTTTGGCAAATAAAATACCACGATGGCCATCGGCACCTTCCTCAGTAGACAGATCTGGTGCACCCTTGACATCGCAGGTCGTTTGCCTAATTAGCATAGCTTAGGTGCCAATTAGCGACGATTATGTTTGCTTATGTAATGCGTTCCCCGTGCACAGTTCACCTCGTGCACTATTCCAAAACGTCCTTTGTAAGATGTCACAGTGAGGCGTTAGTGCTAATTACGGTGATATGTGTAAAAGTGGGGCGGCTCCGCAGGAAACGCCGTGTCCTTCCTACAGCTGACTAGCTACAGATCGTCTGGGTTAAAGAATTACAGCTCGCTGTTGTCTCGGCCATTTGTATTCGCCTTGTTCTGACAGACTAATGATTTGAGATTGTGTACCAGAGAGAGAAAGAGCGCGCAAGAGGGGAATAGTGACAGTGATGGAACTAGCCTTGGTCGTGGCAAGGCCAATATTTGTCTCCTTTGTGTCTTCGGCCCATTATTAGCCTGGAATGTGAGCGCCGAACGCTTTCAGACGGGGTTGTTTCTCATGTCTCCCTTTTCTGTTCTCTCTTCCCGCCTGCGGCCTGCGATCACTCTGAAGCAAAAGGAAAGAAGACTGGGAGCAATCGATCTTCGTACGGCACAAAGATTCCTGTGTGAGACTCCGAGAGAACGTCCTCTTCCACATGTACATCAGTACGTCGCCCTGCGGGGACGCCCGCGTCAACTCGCCGTATGAAATCACCTCCGACTGTAAGAGTCTTCGCTCGTCTGCATCATCTCTTCTGCTCGCTTCGGTTTCTAATACAGACTTTTTGAAGTGTCCAGATGCTACGCACTATATTTGTCAAGTTTGATGGTGTCAGGGGTTTTAAAACTTAATCCTAAAGGAAAATGTTTAAGGAAAATGTATGTATTCATTCATTTATTCAGACAGCAGACAGTTGGTGAAGAAGTTTCACAGCCACCTCCGGACAAAGATTGAATCAGGGGAGGGTACGCTGCCCGTGAAGACCACTGGTCCCTTTCAGACGTGGGACGGAGTCCTTCAAGGAGAACGTCTCATCACCATGTCATGCACTGACAAGATTTCCAGGTCAGGATCAAAAACAGAAACATTTCACATGTTCAAAGATAACGAAGTAATCAAACACGGGTCCCAGCTTTGTTTCTGGATGTTCCCGCTATGAGAATGAACCATCTGATCCCGTGTGTAAAATAAAGTGTTTTGAATTAAAGTCCACATTTATGCCCGTTCCTATTTTACTGATATTTGGAACCGTTTCCCCTTGCTACAGTATTTAAATGCAGGTTTTGCATTCCGTTTTGACACTACATAATGTCTTTGTATTTCTATTTATTCATTTCATTTAGATTTTTAAAAAGGTTTATATATTTGATTTGTGTTTTTTTTTTACCTTTTTTCCTCACAGAGTAGGCTCACCATCCCTAAAGCATGATTTGTGGAGTGCTGGACAGTGTATTGATTTAAGGTTTACCTTTATTAGAGGATTAGTTTTTATGAGGAAGAAATAGCTTCGTTTAAATATGCCGACTTTTAAACAGCATTATAATGGCTGAGGGAAAGGTTGGCGTGATATTTGCCTTGAGGAAGGGAGTTATCCAAACCCATGCTGTTTGGGACTGGCATGATCACCTTTATTGTCTTATGATGATGCCTGTGCTTTGATTAATAATCCTTCCATAATTAGCTTCTGTATGGGATGCGTCACACTGTTAATCTGTGTCCTCATGGGCATTCTCTATTTTGATATGTACCTGCGTTTTATATGTAGACTACAGCTTTGTTTTCATTATATATATATATATATACATATATATATATATATATATATATATATATATATATATATATATATATATATATATATATATATATATGTGTATGTGTGTGTGTGTGTGTGTGTGTGTGTGTGTGTGTGTGTGATTTATATATGTGAAAAACACATTCCATTCAAACTTTAAAACTGGTAGGGTTTATTCAACATTAGAGTAGTTTCTCATCATTAATTGTGTCTCTCTCTTGGGACGTTTGGTCATGTTTTAATGAAGTCTCACTCTACATGATCTTAAGGCCCTCAGAGCTTTTCTGGACGTCAGAAGGACACTGCAGGTGATGTGAGCGGATGGATATTTACCAAGCCATTTTTACTCCAGTTTCAGACATTGTGTTGCTTTCACGTCTCGTTTACACTCATTCCTCACCTTCTATAAATGTGTGAATCACACTGCCCAGAGACATCACACACACTTCCTCGTCTCCAACACACACAGCTGTGTTTGAGCTGGCTGCCATATGCTTGATTTAATTACCTCCATCAGTTGACTTTGTTTGCTTATGTGAGCTTTGACAACCTGAGAAGTGTGATTGTGAACGTTTCTGATTAATTGTACTGTTACACACATTTAAACAGAAGTCAAGGCTGTGATCAGTTAATGTCATGGATTTAGGGTTAATAGGGAGTTAATATTCTGAAAATGTTCTTTGGTGTAGAATGATTCAAATAAGAAGTTTTGCATAAAGAAAGTTGGTTTTAGATCCTTTTCTCCCCCTTTTTTTGGCATCTTTTAAACCAGTGAATCACCCAACCCTGCATGTAATGTGTGGATGTTCGACTGGCCACAGGGACAGAGTCACATTAAGGTGAAGCTCTATCCCCTGGGCCATTAATTTGACCAATCAGATTGCATCGGCCAGGACCACAAGGGTCTGATTCTATCTGGCTAGGTCATGGTGCAGGGTTAAAGTAATTACTTTAGAAAAAAACACACAGAATAAGACAAAATAGAGCATCCATTTTTTTTTGAGTGCCACTCCTTTTCCATTTTATATCCCGTTGAGTTATCCTGCTCTTTTGTTGAGCCCACAACTCCGAGGGGTCGTTGATCAAGGTCACCATCAAGAGCAGGCTAGAAAAGAGGTTTAGAGTCCTTATAGTCCCTTATAGACCAACTCCATTCATCTCCACTGCCCTCAACCAGCTCACCCTCTTTTTCATCCTTAGTCGCACTCATTTTTTTCATCCCTTCATCATCTTCCCTGACCTCACATCATTATCCTCCATCTCACCCTCCCGCGCTCCTCCACTGCCTCCGTTCGGCCACAGGAAAGCATTTCTGTAAATCTTTAGATGGCATAACATTTTATTTATATTAGAACATTATATTTCACACACTTTAAGCTCTTTTATTTTCTAAAGAGGAAAGAAATCAATCGGTTTGTAATGTGTACCGGGACTAAAGCATAAAGGTTTAATACATACACGTATTTGTATTAAACCTTTAGGCTTTATGCTAGGTACACATTACAAACCGATTGATTTCTTTCCTCTTTAGAAAATAAAAGAGCTTAAAGTGTGTGAAATATAATGTTGACAGTGCCACTGTGCTCAACAAGGCAGCCTAAATGATGTAAGAGCAACGTGCTGCTCCGTGGTGTAGTAGGCCCTGCTGGGTTGCATCGAAAGAATGTGATCTTGTATCGACGATAGCCAGAGATATTGTCAAAAACATCAATTATTTGCAATATTGAGAGGATTTGGCATTTGCAATTAATGTAGCCTAGGCCCGTTACATTCTTATTTTTATTAAGCTTATTACTACTATGAAGTTAATTTAATTAAATAAAAATTACACATAATCTGTCCCACAATATTACGGCATAACTGACATGCTGCGAGAAGCGAAATATTAGGCTATTTACTCAATAATAATTTTAAAAAAGTATATTATACAACAATTTATAGGCCTATAATTAAATTATTAACATTGCAGTCATCAAAAAAAAAAAGTTAAATAATAAGCTTATCAACGACTTTCAAAAACAACCTGTTTAACACAAAATATGTTTCTTCTCATTTTTTTAAATATTTCTCATTTAAGAGAAATATTAAGGGAATAAATTTAAACCGAATATGCGGCGTCAGATGCCAAAAGCTCATTCCATTTTTACTTTCACTTTCGAATTGACTGAGATTGACATTCACCGGCATTACTCTTGTGCCATGTTTGCAGGTTTTATGTGATATCTATTGGCTCGCCTTCATGACTTGTAACAGAAATATTGCAAAGTAAGCAACTACCAATCATATCAAAAAAATATACAGAACCGTGACACCACTGTTCTATCGAACTGAATCATTACACCCCTAATATATATATATATACAACCCGAATTCCGGAAAAGTTGGGACGTTTTTTAAATTTTAATAAAATGAAAACTAAAGGAATTCCAAATCACATGAGCCAATATTATATTCACAATAGATCATAGATAACGTAGCAAATGTTTAAAGTGAGAAATTTTACACTTTTATCCACTTAATTAGCTCATTTAAAATGTAATGCCTGCTACAGGTCTCAAAAAAGTTGGCACGGGGGCAACAAATGGCTAAAAAAGCAAGCCGTTTTGAAAAGATTCAGCTGGGAGAACATCTAGTGATTAATTAAGTTAATTGATATCAGGTCTGTAACATGATTAGCTATAAAAGCTTTGTCTTAGAGAAGCAGAGTCTCTCAGAAGTAAAGATGGGCAGAGGCTCTCCAATCTGTGAAAGACTGCGTAAAAAAATTGTGGAAAACTTTAAAAACAATGTTCCCCAACGTCAAATTGCAAAGGCTTTGCAAATCTCATCATCTACAGTGCATAACATCATCAAAAGATTCAGAGAAACTGGAGAAATCTCTGTGCGTAAGGGACAAGGCCGGAGACCTTTATTGGATGCCCGTGGTCTTCGGGCTCTCAGACGACACTGCATCACTCATCGGCATGATTGTGTCAATGACATTACTAAATGGGCCCAGGAATACTTTCAGAAACCACTGTCGGTAAACACAATCCGCCGTGCCATCATCAGATGCCAACTAAAGCTCTATCATGCAAAAAGGAAGCCATATGTGAACATGGTCCAGAAGCGCCATCGTGTCCTGTGGGCCAAGGCTCATTTAAAATGGACTATTTCAAAGTGGAATAGTGTTTTATGGTCAGACGAGTCCAAATTTGACATTCTTGTTGGAAATCACGGACGGCGTGTCCTCCGGGCTAAAGAGGAGGGAGACCTTCCAGCATGTTATCAGCGTTCAGTTCAAAAGCCAGCATCTCTGATGGTATGGGGGTGCATAAGTGCATACGGTATGGGCAGCTTGCATGTTTTGGAAGGCTCTGTGAATGCTGAAAGGTATATAAAGGTTTTAGAGCAACATATGCTTCCCTCCAAACAACGTCTATTTCAGGGAAGGCCTTGTTTATTTCAGCAGGACAATGCAAAACCACATACTGCAGCTATAACAACAGCATGGCTTCGTCGTAGAAGAGTCCGGGTGCTAACCTGGCCTGCCTGCAGTCCAGATCTTTCACCTATAGAGAACATTTGGTGCATCATTAAACGAAAAATACGTCAAAGACGACCACGAACTCTTCAGCAGCTGGAAATCTATATAAGGCAAGAATGGGACCAAATTCCAACAGCAAAACTCCAGCAACTCATAGCCTCAATGCCCAGACGTCTTCAAACTGTTTTGAAAAGAAAAGGAGATGCTACACCATGGTAAACATGGCCCGTCCCAACTATTTTGAGACCTGTAGCAGAAATCAAAATTGAAATGAGCTCATTTTGTGCATAAAATTGTAAACTTTCTCAGTTTAAACATTTGCTATGTTATCTATGTTCTATTGTGAATAAAATATTGGCTCATGTGATTTGGAAAGTCTTTTAGTTTTCATTTTATTAAAATTTAAAAAACGTCCCAACTTTTCCGGAATTCGGGTTGTATGTATATATATTCAATTGTGTTTATAAAGTTTAATGCCTCTTGCAGAATATGCAAAATGTTAATAATTTTAACATTCAAAATGTTAACATAACAAGGGGGGATCATTAAATTGCATGTTATTGTTTATTTAATACTGTCCTGAATCAGCTATTTCACATAACAGATGTTTATATATTCAAAAGAAGTAGACAAAATAATAACTGAATTAATAAAAATGACACCGTTCAAAAGTTTGCACACCCTTCTTAATACTGTGTGTCATTTCTTGGGTGATCCACGACACTCTTTCTGTTTTGTGTTAGTTGTTCATGAGTCCCTTGTTGGTCCTGAGCAGTTCAACTCCCTTTTGTTCTTCTGAAAAATCCTCCAGCTACTGCACGTTCTTTGGATTTCCAATATTTTCTGCATTTTTTTAACCCTTTCCAACATTGACTATGATTTTTGTGATCCATCTTTTCACATGGAGGATAGTTGAGGGACTCTTGCATCACTATTATAAGGTAAAAATGTGATGCTCAAGAAGGCCACACAATGCATCAGAGGGTGTAAACTTTTAATAAATATTATTCTGTACTCTCTAAAATATTAAATAAAATTATGAAATGTTATTTGTCATATTTTATGTATCATTATGGTGTTTGAGTAAGATTAGGTAATTCCCCTGACTGATTTCTGAGTCTGGATTCGATACAGAAAGCTTCCTAGTTTTGCAGAGTTTTGATAGATAGGCGTTGTTATTGTTCGACAGTAAGGTATGCCGAGCTGATTGAGTGGAGTGGATGTTTAATTAAGTTGATAAGTGCTTTAATTGAAGGCATAAATGGCATGCCTGTGAATATGATCCGTCATATTCCATTTGAGTTTTATGTAGATGAACACATTACTTTAATGGCCTGCCGTTTTACAGCACTGGAGGGGGTGCTGGGAGAGAGCGAGATGGGGGGTGAGGGAGGTTAGGAGGAGTACGAGGGAGGCTCCCACCGTTACATTTCTACAGCAGCCAGATGGCTTTTCTTGCAAGAGAATTAAAAGATGTTTCTAATTCACAGCGTTGCCTCCTGGGTAAATTAATATTGCAAGGCCGAATCATTTCTATTTTGGCAGAAAGGGAGAGAATAAAAAAATCATTTAGTCTGGATAAGCAGGAGATTCCACAAGCAGATTGTTGCTCAGGTAAACGGATCCATATTTGAGATGCTGGGTTGCAGCTCTTGAACAGCGGTCCATGTTAATTGACTGCTTGCGAAAGCAAAAACTATAATGGCTTATTATTCATGAACAGAGAGAGAGAGGAGCCTGCAATCATTACCGGCATGATAAAGAGGCATTAATTAAGCAAAAGAACAATGATGTAAAAATTAGCTGCTTAATATTTTTTTTAAGTGATTGCGCTTTTCATAAATACGTAAGCTTACAGTCTGAGGTTGAAACAAAATGTTTATTTTGTATGGTGAGATCCTGCATTCTGAATTTAGCTTGTGATCAAAAGCAATTTTATCTATCTATCTATCTTTAACTTTAAATGCGGTGTATATACTAAATGTAGTTATTTCAAATGTTTTGTCCATTTTAAAACAAGGCTGTCTGATGCACATTGCACTCTAAACAGGTACAAACTGGCTGAGATCACAGGCTTCAATCTGTTTGTTTTAACAACTTCCACATTGGTTGGGTTAATACAAAGCACTTTTAAAGAATAAATAGTCACTAGCAATCACATATTTATTCAGGGAAATGTGGTTTGCGAGTGTCGATCACAAGCAGTCTTCCTGGTTAAAGTTGCGGTCACTGTTAACAAATATGCGTGGGCAAATATTTATAATTTTCATAGGAATTCCACTTAATCTGGAATTCCTATGAAAATGACTCTATTATGGCATTTTTAAGGTTCCTAATATTGTTTTGGGATCCTCATATGACAGGTTTGCATGCATGCAAGGTCAAAAAGTACTTTAGGTTTCTCAATATATGCATTTGATATCACCTAATTTTCCAGCGATTCGTAAGCGATTCATTCAAAGAAATTCTAAGATTCACTCTCTCTAAAAACATCCTTTCTGTGAGCCTACTCCTGCTCTGATTGGTCAGATGGCCCAGTCTGCTGTGATTGGTCTACTGCGTACAGCGCATGTCGGAAAAGATGTGCCCAATTGCCATAGTTCTGTAGTTTAAATGCCTAATAGAAAATATAAAAATCTATTATTTATCATATTTACAGGTTTTGATTCAGTTGAGCCAGCTAGTCTAAATAAACTGGGGACTGAGCCATCTTTCAGGAGAAAGTGTTTTGTGAATCCCATGTTGAACTCCCCAAGATTAGAGAAGCGGTTGTCAGTTCAACACAAAAAAGATTGGTGTTGTACTGCTGTGGTACAGTGGAAAAATGCATTCTAACCACCGATTCTTGCAGCCTCATTTTAAGAAGTGAATATAAAACAAATTGACTTTCACATCGTAGGATAAAGCGTCTTCTTGACATGAGGTTATTCACATGAACAAGCTACAGTGTTTAAGGGTGGGTCAAATTGTTCACAGCTAGCCAACGTAGATCATATGTAACCATCACGGAAGTGGGATTCGAATTACTGACGACTCGTTTAGGCTGTTCAGAGTTGATTCTTTATTTTGGGACACAATAACTTTATCATGCACTTTCGGTTTTACAACTTTGCAGAACATTTACATTCATATACAGCTACATTACACACTACATGAAAGGCAATATTCGAAATGGCATAATAGGGACACTTTAAATGGGTGGTTTATGGCCAGAATCTTGCCATAAACACACATTCTGTGTGAGCTGTGCTTCATACATCGTGTCCATGCAATTCCGCTGAAATTTCTCTGTGACCGAACCTAAAATAGGCTGTCCATGGATAGAATATTGCCCATTTGCCAAAAGTCTAGGATGAGACTACACCTTTCTTAACCCCTCTACACTCTCTACAGGTGGAATGTGCTCGGCCTACAGGGGGCATTGCTTAGTCATTTTGTGGAGCCGGTGTATCTGTACAGCCTGACAGTGGGCACCCTAAGACACACGGGTCACTTCTCCAGGATGATGAACCACAGGTTGGAGAGAGTCGGTCCTCTGCCAACCTGCTACCACCGTAACCAGCCTCTACTGAGCGGTATGTCCTTTAAACCCTTTTCATTTTCATCTTCTAAATGTTAGCTAGATTCTAGCCAGGCTTTTTTTTTTGGTCCCTGTTGACCAGTAGATCCCTGTGTAACTGGTCTTACTCACACCTCTCCATGTGGGATTCTAATCATCATCAAACAGCATGGGAGGCTAAAGATGGTGTGAAAGTTATAGAGGCTTAGTAGTAAGAGCTGTGCTTGTAAACCTCACTCCCTAGCCTTAAGATGCTCATTAGCGACTTGATGGCACACCATGCCAGTTGACTCTGGTTTGAATACGTAGGACCAGTTTCACTAGCAAACACTAGGTTGTGGGTTTGAATCCAAGGGAAAACTCAAATTAATAAAATATATGTCTTTGAAGCACAGTTAAACCTAAGACCATGCCAATGCTTTAGCAGACTTGACCTTATGCGCATGGAGGACACTCTGTCTCGCTCCATCACTTTGTTAAACTGCTCTCCTGGGCCTCAGTATGGCAGACGGACTGCTCTATTGGATCTACCCATCCTCCAAATCAATCTCATCAAACACCTTATCACTGCCATTGAATAAGACAGCGATCCATTCACTCTTCCTCTCACACCCAGTGGGCCACACATCTCCGGCACGGCCCTTTTGACCACCATTGATGAGCTTCTCTTCCTTTGTCTGGATTCTCTTGTTGGGGAAAATGGGCTGGTTATTTTAGGAATCGCCATCATAAAGGGTGCAGAGTTCCCAGGAAGAGGCCGAGATCTCCTATCGTAAGGGAAGCAAATGACCCCTTCAGTCAGGAAGCCAAAATGAGGCTCTCCTCGGTAGTCAAACCTGAGCTTAACTCTAAGATTAGCACAGCAGACATATTATCTTAAACACAGCATTGCATTTAGTGTTTTAGCAGCATTTTTGTGTAAAATACTCTGCATGATGTATAGACAACATCATTAGTGACAGTAAATGAAGACAGCTTGAGGGAAAATAAGAATGACTGGTATTCCCTTCAAACTTTTTCTGTGACTCATTATTTGTATATTATCGAATCATTATTTAGTTTCACTTATGCACAAGGGAGGTCATTAAATTGTGTTTTACTAAAATGCAGGTTGCAAATGTTAGATCAAAGCGCCAAACAACAGCATGTTTACAAATAAGGTATATTTAATAAATGTGTGAATATGAAGGTGCTTAAAGGTTGAGAAATTTCATTTACATTATGTACACACACACATTACATGAGATGAAAACTCTGGACATATTTGTCTTCAAGATAAAAAGTTTTATTCTACATGGAGAACAGAATGAGTATGAGTGAAAAATAAAGGCTGGTGCAAGCTACATGTATGTGAAAGCCAGCTCAAACAATGCATGGAAATCCTTTAGACTGAATTCATCAATGTATTGACTGTATTCAAGGAAGTAAAGGAACAAAACAAAAGACAAACAGCTTTGCGAAACAGCCAACTTCATACATCCAGGCCAGTAGGTGTCAGAATATAGAGTCAAGAACTACTCAAATAAAGAAAAGATTACTGATAAACAGAACTTACTGAGCACACCTTTAATTAGCTTAACCAAATAACATAACTATCTTAGGCAGTAAGACTTTCATTATCAACCATTTTTAATAGTATAATGCTAGTCAGTCTGCTTCACCAGCTCAGTATTTGCCAGCATAAACCAGATTGAAACTAGCAATTGGACAAATGTTTCAAAGAGAAATGGTTCTCTTTGTTAGCAAAGTTCAGACTGTGTATGACTTTACTGAGGATATCCTTTAAATACAGGTCACATGCTTTAGCACATCACTTTTAGAAGATATGAAGTGGCACTTAAGAGTAGCCGCATGTCAAACACAGTGATCACATTTAGCAGCATCTTGTGTAAAATACTCTGGATGATGGATCGACAACAGCATTGGGACTGACAGTAAATGATGAAGCCTGCTTGAGGTAAAATATAAATTAAATGCTCTATTACTGACATATAGGGATAAACCAAATGCAAAGTATGAAATGACACTGTGAATGAGCAAGGGCTTGAGAAAGCAGCTGCAGTTACGGCATAAAAGGATGTGCACATTATAATAGGAGACTATTTATTCCACCCGTTTAGATGCACTGAATAGAATATCTGAGATTTGCTGGAGGATTAAAGGAATAGTTCAACCAAAAATGAAAATGCTGTCATTTACCAAATGCGTATGACTTTCTTTCGGCTCTTAATGCATTGTTTCTTTCTGGAGCATCAGTGAATGTTTGAACCTTTTTTAATAGTGGTGTTTGAGTCCCTCAATTGTCCTCAGTGTGAAAATATGGATCTGAAAATCATACAGTCACTGCTGGAAAGGGTTCAAAAGATGCAAAAGATGCTGGAAACTTTTGAATGGGGTTACGTTAATAAATTCGGCTACTATTTTTGTCTTGTGGACTAAAAGTAAACATTTATGTAAAATATCTTACACAGGACATGAAAAAAAAAAATAACACGCGTTTTGTATGATCTCTCTTATTTTGTTAAAATTATTAGGGGTTCCCTGCAGGGGGTTCCCAAACTTTCGCATGCCACTTTATAACAACACTACTGCACTAAAACGTCATTGTGTCTCACATATAGCATTCACAAGTCAGCAGTACAGTACATGGGCATGCTATGATACTCTCCACTTTAAGAAAGAAAGAATGCCATGCTAATTGGTGTAGCGATGCGGCAATGATTGAGGAGCCCGAGAGATCCTTTGTGCCTGGAACCAGTGTTTACCTCAAAGATAGGCACAGACGACACACAGACATGCTCGCCTGCTAATGAAACACTTCAGCAATCACATGCTAAATAGAACCTCCCTCGAGTGCTTTCTTACCAGTCTTGCTCTCTTTCACTCCCTCTCTTTTCTCCTATACACAGGCCTGAGCAACAGCGACTGCAGGCAGCAGGGGAAGTCCGTGTGTTACAGTGTCAATTGGACGGCAGGTGACACCCAACTGGAAGTGCTCAACGCTTCTACTGGGAAGAGAAGAGACTCCGGGGATCCGTCCAGACTTTGCAAGCATGTGCTTTTTACACGTTGGATCAGACTCTATCGCAAGGTGAGCTCACCTTGGCATGCTGGAATAGAATTTCAATACTTCCATACTATAAAACAGGCGAAATACGGAACACAAAAACATAGTATTCGAAAAACATAACCAGATGACCTACCACTTCCGCTGAGATTCTGGAATGTGCAGTTGATCGACACTTTACTGAACTGATTTATGAAAGGCAGTGAAATGACACAGCTGGCACTGGTACCACAGGTCACATGACAGTAACAACACAGTGGATGTAGTGTGTCTGAATTTCATTCATGCAACCCATATTTATACAGTACGACTGTATATAGAACATACCTTTAATGGTCATAAAGTTAAAATTCAAATGTAGTAACTATTCTGACAACATTTAATTTTGTACACACTGATAGTGCTTACATCTTAAACTGTTAGATGACTTGACATAAATGCATAACACAAACTACATTTCATGTGTGAAAACAATTCATAACAAAATAGAGTATGGCGAATTCTGCCAACAATACCAAGCCAAGGGTCACTCATCTATCTATCTATCTATCTATCTATCTATCTATCTATCTAATATATAGAATCTCTCTCTCTCTATATATATGTGTGTGTGTGTGTGTGTGTGTGTGTGTGTGTGTATGTTATTATTATAACAATTATTATATTATTTTTGCTTTTGTTAAAATGACTACAAGAACAAACAAAAAATCTGGTTCTTGAGTGACCGGTTGCTGGAGGGCAGGGATCATTGTCCCGTCCTCACCCTAGTGCACATGTCATCAGAGAAGAGTTCATTGCGAGGGGGAGGTGAATTTAATCATCAGTATTCATTTCATGGTGACTTAAGTCCTGTTCACACTTGATACACAACAATAAATCTGAAGTCACTGTGCTTTTGATATACTGCCTGCTCACCATAGTAGTATGTCTGGACACCAGGGATGCTATAACATGGGAAAATTGTTTAGCGTCAGCTTAGAAAGCCCCTGCTGGCCACTGTATCTTTAGAGTTCACTTACTGGAAGGTTAGGGATCTTGATCAAGGTCACAGTCAATGGACCCTTGCAGAGTTGAAACTTAGGACCTTTCAATTACCAACCCAGTTCCAGTGGCATTTCCTCAGGTCAATATAAAGAACTAGTTGAGGATGAATAATTCTGTTTTTATTAACCACAACAGACAGCTCCCATTTGCTATGAGATGCGGGAAAAAAAAGTGTAGGGCAGAATTAGGCCCTCATCATGAAAATGTATGGGAGAGATGCCGGCTGCTGTACCAAATGCTGGCAGTTAAAGTCTAATGACTGTGGAAATGGTAATCATCTTGAAAAGCACTTGAGCGGCCTCCCAAGGCAAATGCTCAGCGCTCGCAGTAAGGGACGCAAGAGCACACACGCTAATCTCCAAAGAAACTTTTCTTTTCTCCGAGCCCCTCTGTTCACCGTTCCCTCTTTTTGCTCACACTGTTTTTTCGTGTGAGTGTGCGACAAAGAAATGCACAGAGAATGTTCAATTGCTTGTGAAATTTAAATGGAGAGATTACACAGCTGCTCAAACGCCACGTTTGTGCCGGCTCATTCGTTTTGTTTTGCACTCTCACCATCTCTTCTGTCTGTCCCATCCCTCTCTCCTTCATTCTTTCTTTTGTTTCCTCTCTCTATAGCTGGTGGTCCGTGGGGCGAGTGGTACGCCGCTGTACTGTGAAGCGAAACAGGCGGCCGGCACCTACCAGACTGTGAAGCTGCAGTGGTTGAAGGGTCTACAGGAAGCAGGATTAGGGACCTGGGTCAGAAAACCTCCCGAGCAGGAAAACTTCACTGTATGAGTGCAGAAACCTGACCTCGTCACCAAATCCACCTTCACCTTGCAACCAGTCGCCACAGAAGCCCTATATTTCACCCCTAAAGTCAAAAACATCCCACTGCCAACAAATCTCCACAGGGAGATGATAGGAGTCATGACTAAGTGGTAAACCTTGTTCTGTCAAAGTCTCGCAAAATGTTGCTACCAAGGAAAGGATGAGGTACGGAAGAATTTTGTACCTTTATGGCTTCTGTAGGGAGGGGTACAGTTAGGAATGGCTATTTTTTTCCTGACCAGTAAAGTGCAAACTGCCACGCAGCTGATTCTATAGATTTCATTGGTCATGACAGTCACAATGCTGAATACTAACCCCTAACCTGAACCTGAGTTACTTAGCTTTGGAAGCGCATCCCCAATAGATAGCATTACTGTTTGTTGCAATTAAATCCCTGCCAAAAGTCTGGACTTTTAGTAAGGTTGACTAAATGACATAGACTAAGGGGAGGGATTTGCGCTTAACTGATATAGGAAAAAAAAAAACATTGTGTATGTTAAATGTTTCTACATTATAAAAGATCCTATACCTTTCCTCAAAATTCTATTAAAACCGAGAGCAATAGTGCACCACCTTGTTCTAGCTAGTTAAAAAATGTTTCCCAACCAACAAGTGCTATGCTAAGCTACAAGGTTTGGCTACGAACAAATTCAACACAAAATGATTTTCTAGCATTTCTAATCAGGCTCAGAATTGAATAACCAAAAAGTTGTTTCCAATGGAATTGCTTTTGTGTCCAAAGAAGATAGGATCTTACAGGAGATTGAAAGCAATGGCTGCCACTGCTAGGGTTGTCAAATGTTCCGTATAATATGGAATCGTTACATATTTAAGGCATCAAATAAGCTTGTCCCATAATCGCAGGCATATGCCGTAAGACCTAGACCATATGTATAACAAATTTCACAATTGATAATTAACTTTCTTTTTGCACAAATCATTGTTTGAATTGCATTCATAGCATTTGTGCAAGGCTTTAAGACTTAGCAAAATCAGGATGTGCAAGCGGGAGCGACTAGACAAAAAAGGATTCTGCTGAGTTAGATGTGTTCCTGGGTCAACATATTTTGTTGACCCTGGAACAACATTTTACTCCAAAAATATATTCTTAACCATATCCCTACACCTAAACCTAACCCTAACCATGAGTAATCCCTAAAATTAAGGGAAATGATAGATGAATGACACTGCCTCCCGCTTCACATCTAAAGGCAATTCCGTTTCAACGTCCACGTTTTGATTTCGGCAAATCAGTACTGACAAATGCAAACAATGTGATCATTGATCATAAGAACTAGGGGTGCACCGAAATTTCGGCCGCCGAAAATTTTCCGCCGAAATGGCATTATCGGTTTCGGGCCGAAATAAAAAAAAACAGCCGAAAACGTAAACCGAAAATGAATGTCACCCACCCCTCCCATCCGTGAGCAAGCGCTTAGGTTTCACTCACGGTCGAGCTGTTATCACGCGTCTGCCTATCAAAGATTAAGCATGTCAAAAGGGCTGTCACAATCAAAAAAAGCTTGTCACAAAAGCTGCACAATCGATCGGACCAACCAACAAAAGTTTCGAAAACGAAAACAGGGAATCGATTTAACGGCCTTCTCTCGGAGCGCGTCCAGCTCGTCACTATACGCTCGCAGCGAACGCGCGTCACACAGCAACTGCAGGTTCTGACACACACACACACACACACACACACACACACACAGAGCCTATTAGTGCATAATATCAATGTAGCCTTCAGTAATGTTTTTCATTGATGTTATGGCAGTCCACATTGCTGACTTGTGCGCGTCTCAAGCGCCCTCTTTACGTTCGCCCTAATGCCGGTTTAGTTGTCGGTGGATTTGCCTATATTTGGCGTTGAAAAACGGATCAACGCCAAATATAGGCAATTTACTAACGATTCAATGAACACTTTGCCTAGGTCTCAAAAATCTAACAGGATTTTTTTTTCACAAAAGTGACAGCCCTATACGAGAGGACACCAAAGTTGCAATATGTAACATTTGTTCTGCAAAAATCTCCAAAATTGTTGATTTTTTTGCACAATTTTTAAAAAACTATTTTATTTGATGGAACATAAAACTTGAAGAATAATTATTATTTATATTTATTGTAAAAAATATTTTATGTTTTGTTATGTAACTGTTAATAAAAGTTTGATTATTATATTGTGATTTTTCAATTTAGATCCATTAAATCCAAGCAATATATATATACTTTTTTAAAAGAAGCCATTTTCGGCTTCAGTTTCGGTTTTCGGCCAAGTGCATCCTAAATTTTCGGTTTCGGCGCAGAATTTTCATTTCGGTGCATCACTAATAAGAACAGCATCCAGCTAGGCAAAGAAAACATGCAATCTCTCAGAGGGAAGATGTCTTTCGTTAGTTAATATTGTTAAATAGAGAGAGAAACATTTTAATTTGAACGTCTAGCGTGTCTTACACTTGGACTTCAATACAGAAACACAAATTCAAACTCACCAAAAGCAGGCCAAACTCTCCAAGTTCTATTTAATTGAAAATTAATAATTTTCATTCATTCATTCATTCAGGCTACATGGTTGCAATAACATTTTAGTTCAAAATCTGAAATGCCATTAAAAAAAAGTTTATGAAGATGCAGTTGCAGTTGATGAAGAAAATGAAGCGGTCTAATAAAACCAGGGCTCAATTTGTGCCGGAACAAGCCGGATCCAGAACCTCCGAAATCCGATCCGGCACCTTATTTTGGTGGATCCCCCTCCTCCAGGGGCGGCGTTTCTGTATGGCAGACAAAGAATAGCAAGATATGTGCCATGAAAAACTATCCAAAATTCATATCTCTATTATAATTCGTTATTATTATTTAAAATCACAGGGTTTTAGAAATATTTAACCAATGATAAGTATTTAAAGGAGCTTGTAAAACTTCGTATCGCCATTGGATCCTCAAGCTCTCGCGAAACCTCATCACGTCACGCGCCTTCACTCATATTGACGCGCGCGCACAGCCTGGAGGAGACAGATCTCCGCTTATTTGCAAAAAAAAGCGAGGGTAAACAAATAACTTTGAATAGTACAGCATTTCTTTACTCAAACACTTTGTCTGTAAAGGCTATTGTTTTTGTGTGTTTGAAAACTGGAGTAGTAGTTTTTTTTTTGCCATCTAGCCAATATACTTTTGTACGTTTAAAATATCCTGTGCATAAGTGCTTAATTGTTTATATCATGAGATTTTGGCCAAGTGTATTAAACAGCAAAAAAATAAAAATAAAAAACATATAAAAAAAAGAAACGTTATATCCTAACCTGTAAAAGGTGATAATGGCATATAATGCGCTGCACTTTCCTCAGATGCGGACAAAACACAGATCTCCTCATTCGCCGGCCAAAGACCTTGTTAACTCCATTTGAGCTTGTTTTTCATATAGCCTGATGTTAATTGCAAGTGTCTGATACAACACCGACGACGCAGTGTCGTTTAATTATTGATTTGTTCTTTGTTCCCCCTATTCATCCCCCCCCCCCCCCTTATATAAAATAACTCTTATATAATACTCGCGAGTCAGCTTTATACGCACAAGCTTTGGATGTGACTGCGAGGGCACATAATACAGCCTTTGGAGCGCGTGAGTACCAAATGGCTTAAAATTCTTAAAAAGGTGTGCAAATTATTATACAATTTTGAGACTGCAACAATGACCCGATTATTCAAGTGAAAGTTCTGTCAGCTGTCCTGAAATGTGAGTGAGTCTTGTATCGCAGCGTGCAGGTCACTGATGCGCTGATGAGAAGCGCGCTCTGAGAGAGTTCATGGATTCAAATGACTGATTTAATCTTAGACTTTGTGTGGATTTATTTTATTATTCAAACCTACAAGCTATGTTGAATAAATGCAGGAATTTCCCTAATTCTAAACTTGAAAGCTGCGAGATTTATTAAAACCATGCGACACATAGTCCCCCTTAAAATCGCATGGCATTTCCATGTTATTCATGACCTTACAGACCCTATAAAAGCAACTGATGCACGCTCTTAATCACTTAAACTGGTCCACCAATGTTGTTGCACGAGTGCTCCGGTACCTCTCCCTTCTGTAATCGCGTGCCGGATCCGTTGCCCAGCTTTGTTCCGGTACCTCGCAATTTACAAATTAAGCACTGTACATATTACTAGCAAACGTAACTTCACTGATAACCTACATGGTTACAATTTAATTTAACACCACTGATCTGGCTGTTGCAGGCGAAGGGGCCACATCTAGCATTCCAGGTCCCAGTGAAACACAGACCACTGAGACCAGGGATACTCAGCCTGGGGGGCGCAAAACTCAATCTCGCCTAGGGCAACCAAAGGGCTACAGCCGGCCCTCTGTACAACATAACATTAAACTATAACGTTCTTGTAATGAGTTCCATAAGCTTTCTGGAATACCTTTAGCGTGAAGGTAGTTCATATCAAATTTGTTTTGTCCTCTTGTATAACACTCTCAAGATAAAATTTTCTCTGCATTTTAATACACTGCACTACAGAGGAAATTGCAGTGGCCATTGAGGCCAAATGCAGGAGCAATCGTGCATACAGTCCATAATGGCATTCGGATTATCACAAAATAATTTAGTTTTTTTTTTCATCACGTTTTAAAAAACAAAAACATGGAAGGTTAGGGTTACCCTTAGTGTGTACTTTGTTTTGAGAAAGAAAACATGTAGCTTTCGCAAGACTTTTGACAGAACAAGGGTTACCAACAATGGAATTGACAACAAGGGAAATATAAGAAACGGGGACAATTTTCTCACAACACAGCAGATGGAAAGATGGCCACCTCTCTCTCTCTCCACTGACGGCTCTGCTGTAGCCGTCATTCAAACGTGTGCATGTGTGTTAACCTTCACCAAAGTGAAAGGCAGCCGCCGTCTTGTCATTATCTGCCCGTTTCCGGATGGCCTGCCCCTGAAGAGCTCCGACACGCTGCCCAATTAGAGGTCCTGTCAGAGTGATGTGTCCCTCATTTTCCTCTCTCTCCTTTGCCTTTGGTTCATTGGTACAACTTCAAAATGGGGGAAAAAAAGAAAGAGGGAACGAAAAAACAGTAGGGGTTGACATTGCAAAGACAGGTTAATTCAGCTCCATTTGGGGTGTGCAGGTTAGAGGTAATGGTGACAAGCTAATGTAAATGGTGCCATTACGACACCCCAGGTCTCTTGCCGTTTTTCGAGCAGGGACAGCTTGCTGCTTTAATACCTCAATCCCACTCACCGGTGACGTGTCATTTCTCCGCTGGTTTCTCTTTGTGTGTCAGTGCTGTATCTTTACACAGGGTGTTCCAGGCAGAGACTTGCGTGGAGAAAAAAAAGGGAAAGGTTGGCGGATTGATGTAGGCACAAAAGTGCCTAAGAGTGCAAGTAGAGATCGTGATTATGGAGTAATTTGTAGTTAATGGATTCATTTACAAACCGAGCACATTACAAATTGCTTCTTAAAGCCCGACCCAACCTTTGAAACGCATGCCACTTTAACCGAGGTTTAACCAATGATTCTCCTGCATTCGCTTATTTAATTTACAGATACATCCCATTCGTGTCTTTTTGATTTAGTGATTTAGTGTGCGTGCTTAAACCTTGAATTATTTCAAGTTATCATTATTTGTCTTTGATGTTTGTTGTTGTATACAAATACAATCATATTACTCCATGATTATTATACTTTAATGGTGGATTCCTTTCTTGCTGTAGTTCATTGTTATTGCATAGTTTGTTACTGCTTTGAGTATATTATCACAGCACATGTTTTTTTTTTCATAAGCTTTCCGTATGTATTTTCAAATGCCAGTTTGTCAACCTTTGCTGAGATGTCATGTATCCACCCCTTTACAAACAGCTCAAGATGTTACAGGGACACCTAGTGGTGGCACATATATTTAAGGTTTTTTGACACCTGTTTAATGTCTGATGGTATATTATATATATTTTAAATAATGAATCCATCCCAGCTTAAATGTGATCATTTTGTCTACTAATAGAAATAGAATATCAATAGAAAGATGGTGAAACTGACAGATCGAAATATGTAACCCAGCATTACCTACCTTTGGCTTCTTTCCGTTATCTGGATTTATTTTTTTTCCCCAAAAATGCTGATGAAAACTTGATATTGAATGGAATTATCTGTTTTATAGTTATTTGCACCACACTGACAACCCAGTTTTGAATCTGACATGTTTGGAAAGACTGTTAATGCACGTCCGTCTTCTATGTACTTGTTTCACTAACCTTTTTTTTCTTCAACATTTGTTTTTTATGTTTGGGTTGAACCTTTTCTTCATCACAACAGAAACATGAAAAGCCCCAGACAAAACTACATCTCAAGTAATTCAGTCGTAAGGCATGATTGAATGGCAATATTGTACTAATGACTGTACATTTTGTAAAAATTTGTAAGAAAAAAAAATTAAAGAATACCCTAAAGATGTGTCTCAATAAAGTGTAAATTTTAACCCAAAAGCATATGCTCCTAAGGTGTGTACATTGCACTTGAGTTAAAAGTGAATGTTTATGTGAATAAAAACAAAAATGTTGTGTTATACTTTGACTTGATTCTGTTTGTTGTGCTGTAAAAAATACTTTTGGATAATGCATTATAAAAGTAGTTTAAATGCATTAATTACGCCTTGTAATGCACCTTATAATGCATTGTAAAATCTCATGAATAATTGTAACCACAGTTAATACATTATAACAATGAACAATACTTTATCAATTTACTGTTACAAGATATAATGTATTACAATGCACATTATGAATATTTAATGCATTATACCCTCTACTAACCCTTTAAAATGCATTATAAATTTACACTCTGTTACCTATCACTAATATATATATATAATATCAGAATTATTTTGTATACAAAATAAGTTAATTTGTAGATTCCATCAACACAATGCGATTGAAAGACATCTTCACTTTATTCTGAAGCCCAGCAGTGAATGCTTCTGATGCTATATCTCTACATTATTATAAGACGCAATATGTTTCTCCAATACAGCAAATTAAGTTGCTCTCAAATAAAAAATTGAAATAGCTCAAATACCCCACAGAACATTATATCAAGTTAAAGACAGCTAAAATTTCCCATTTTTTAAGGACGTTCTGATGGGTCATATGCGTTGTTGTTAGACAGCTGGATAAAAGATGATTGTTTTCGATGCGTCTTTGCGTACATTTCAACTCTAAAGCCAAACACAGTCCATTAAACATGGACATCACACAAATATACATCGCATAATAAACATCTTTTTGTTAGACCTAACAGATTTAACAGCCTGTGTACGTGAAAAGAACTGAATTCTAGCACAGTCCAAAGTAGTTCTGTTGAAAGCCCAGTAATGCAGTAACGATACCAATTGTAACAATGATGGAAGAGCTTCCATTTAAAGATTATTGACGAATGCCGCGAGTCATTCAAGCGAGATCTCTGTAGATACAGCTAAGCACAGTGGTTCACACATCACAAGAAGACCAGAGGACATCAGGAAGCCTTTCAAGCCTCAGCAAGACCACACTGAGCCACGCATTGACATTTGGTCCGATGATTATCGACGAATATTACAATATCGAAAACTCACTGCCACAAACAACTCTTCAATCTAAAAACTACAGCAGTGAGCAACACGCAAACTTGTTCTGATTCAAATATTTACTTCTACATGACTTGAAAGCCTTCGAAATGGAAGTGAACATCAATCGTAGGGCTTCATAAACGGTCAATAAGTTTTTTTTTTTTTTTTTTGTCATTTTCATATTGTGAACAAGAATACACAGCAATTATACAGCATTTTGCTTCACATATTTGACAAGAGAGGTGGGTTTGTCATGCAAATAGACTACAGCAATACTGCCAAAAGCTGATTGGCCGCTTGAACGGCAATCAGAACATCAAGAAGGTGCGGATCAGTAAATGTGATTGCCGATTTCCGTTAACAAAGGCAGAGTGCTTTAAGTTTCTTTTGCACATCTCATCTCTATAAAAAGCAAAGCAGAACTCTATGCAAAACTAAAGGGGAAAAAAAAAAATCTAAAATGCTATCGTGAAATAAAAAGTAATCTGTACAAAGAACATTGCACAACAAAAATACCACTAAAGTGAAAAATTACTTGAGTGTAACAGCGGCAGGCCGTGAACGAACGTTTCGGCATTGTCCCGGTCTCGCAGGATTCACGACTCACAGTTTCATGCAAACATGTAAAAACAAGACTGGGAGGAAGTTCACCACACTATATGACCTCGATATGCAGAATATCCATGAAATTGCGTTTTCCACACACGTCAGAAAGGCGTGATGGGATGATGACCGCGGGATAGTGTCCGTAGACGTCGATGTGATGTGCTCTTTAAAATCTACTGCAAGTGTGGCACTGACGAACGTGTTCATTTGTGATTGAGTGGATGGGCCGTGTTAAGCTTGTGTACGTGTGAAGTGTGTCACTTCTCCTGCAGCAGGGCAGGGATGTTGATGTTCCAGCCGATGGCCTGGCGGTCGAAGCCACAGGTGAACAGATTGCAAGCTTGGTTCTCCTCGTTCCAGGCAGAGCAGCACACCATGCGCCGATGGCCCTGTGTGTCAAGTGCAATGTGGTTGTCAGGACACATAAAAAAGTACAAAACACGCTAATGCAATAGTTAAAGTGATGTGGCAGAAAACCTAGTAAGCTTCGTTTCTGCCTTCATGGTTCATTTCTAAAATGGATCTTTGTTAGAGACTGATTTAAGATGCTCTACATAGACAGCGACTTTACTAAGAGCCACTTGTGCTGCAAGGAAATAACACATCTCAAGAGAATCGCGTGTGGGACTCGACTAATGTTCACTGTTGATTCTGGTGATTCAGTGTGACGCTAGCTAAAGATTTCAAATGTACATTATGGATATGCTGGATACACAAAACTGGATATTATTAATACAGAGGGTTTAAACAGGGAATTTCATTTAAAGTCACTTTTTATTTGGTTAAATGGTTTATAAATCTGTATATGTTTACAATAGACACAGTTTAAACAACTGAAATCAATTTAGTTTAGAAAATTTTACTTTAAAATATCTAGTAAAAATTCAGCTATAACTGTAAATAGGAATACATATTCCTAAATCTGATTATACATTACCATTCATTCAAAACTTAAGATTTGTAAGTTTTTGGCTTTATTTATTTATTGTTTTGTTTCTTTAAAGAAATTAATAGGAATACACTGTAAAGAACATTCTTGGCCGAAGCCAAGAACAAAGAGAAAAACTGGGCCGAAGGACATAATACCAAACACAGTTTTTTGCCTTATTCACCATGCATTTTGACTATTTTTCACCATTGCATATATCAAACAGCCAAAAGTTGCTTTTAACTGTTTTGTTTCAAAGAAAAATAAATAAATAAATTACAGAACAACAATTTAAAAATATTTACTTGACACTGAACATTTTTTATCATTCTAGAGATTATACCAACAAAGTATAATTTAAACTAACTTAACACAAATCAGTACATTAGAATAAATTCTGAAGGATCTTAATATATTTAGAATAACATTAATATTCATATTTAAAATATATTAAAATAGGAAAGTAGAACTATTATTAAAAGTATAGTTTTATTGTATTTTTAATCAAATAAATGCAACTAGATACCTTTCAACAGAAGTATATATATTTATTCTGTACATATAAATGTTATTTTACTGTTTTATTGAAATGTTTTTAGCTTTTGAACAGGCTGCCATATTTGTTGTAAAATATGTTCTCAAAACTTTGCTACCTACAATTTGAAATAACCGAGTTTGCGTCATAAAGAAATAGCAACTTTTTATATTTTTTTTTTAATTTATTTTTCCCAGAATGAAAAAGAATCGGAAATATCTGCTGGTTAAAGAGTGCGAGACAAACGGACAGACATGAAGCAAAAACGAAAGGTAATAAAAGCTCCACTCTGATTGAAACGCACCTGTCTGTTGCTCCGTGGGAGACGGGCCAGACGGACTCCGTTCATGTCGAACAGCCTGACCTGCCTGTTGTCATGTGGTAGAGCGATGATCCTTTGGTTCGCTGAGACACTTATCCTGCAGGTTACAACCAGAAAATCAATCAATAAACTCAATTAAATGTAAAGAAACAAGCAGCATCTATTTACACCAAATGCAGAAAGCTTACCTCACTGACAAAGGCTACTTTCACTCCCATTGGTTAAACAATGTCCAAAATAACTCTTTGTGCGAACAGCATCTTTTGTACTTGATGTAAACAAGATGTTGCCATTCAATAGTGCAAGTAAAGCTAGATACGATTTACTAAATGTAATAATCAAAAAAATCTTCCATACTATTCCTAGTTCAGAAGCCTGACTTGACTTCATTCTTTCAGAATATCTTGATATAGAGAAATAAAGTTTCTCAATTTCCCAGAACTTTTTAAAACGGGTACCATGTTGTCTCTGCTTGTTCAGAAACGACAGTCTCAGGAAGCGGTCTTACACCTTGCCTGCCTGCTGCTCTTACCTATTAACGGCGGAGTCTGTGCGGATGGTAGCAATTGGAGATCTCATGTTCTTCAAGTCCCACACCTTGACGGTGCGATCGTCACTTCCTGACACCACGTTGTCTCCCACAGTGAACACAGCTGACGTCACGGTGCTGAAAAAAACAAACGGCTTGTCAACAAAACCTCGCTCACACACACACACACACACACACACACACACTTCAAACATCCTCCAATATTTTTTTAACACCTCAATGCCAAAAATATCATCCTGAACAAACGCACATGGTTTTAATGAAGCACACATACGTTTGTAGAGTTGCAGAAGGTCAAGGATCTCGGCTGCTAATGTGAAGGACACCCATTTAATCCTGATCATGAGAGATAATAATTGTGTTCTTGAGCGTGACTCTTAACTCCAGAACGCTCCAGCGGGGATTGTCCCCAAATGAAGTGTGGTGTAAGGGACTTTAAATGAAAGATAGTCTCTCTCTTTTACTGGAATGACAAATTACTGTACAGAGTGTGTAGTTAGTGCTCAAGGTGATTAGGTTATCTCCGGTCTTATTTGCAGTACTCAACGGATCAAGAAGCAGATCACGTGAACTCCACTTTCTGCATTTCCATTGGTAGTCTATTATTTTTTAATCAACAAATAGTTATGACTGCCGATCATCAGTGTCACTTCTAAAGGTCAATTCACACTGCACCAGCAGATGCATCAGAGTTTTGTCTGATCAGTTTGTTAACCCTGTGGCGTCTGTAGCTGTTGGTTAACACTTGTTCTCGGTGACTGAACATGTTGAATTGACATTTGGGGCCCTACAATACACCCGGCCCAATGCGACGCAAGGCGCAGCGCAAGTGTGTTTGCTCGTTTCAGTCCAGCGCCACGTTGTTTAATTAGCAAATGCATTTGCACCTATTTGTGCGCCCATGGGAGTGCTGGTCTAAAAAAGAGGTGTTCAGGCGCATTGCTATTTTAAGGAGCTGAAAATAGACTGCGCCATAGACCAAATCAAACCTGGTCTAAAGTCTGGCGCAATGTTTTTTCTCTGTTATTTAAAGAGCGTGTTAGTATAGGCGGGTCCACAACGCGCGTACACCCTGCTTATTAAACACAGGGATGCACAGCAGCACACAAACATGCCAAATATTAAAAATTAAAGGATTGCAATGCATAATAATTTTGTGTAGGCTAATTAAATATAAACATGCATACATGTCATAATGAATAGTCATCGCATGTATAAGAATTAGGCTATCTTTGCTTGCACACACGCAGCACCATTTCATCTCAGAGACGCATTCTGTCTCTGCGCTTTCAAAATTCCACCGTGTACATAGCAAATCTGTCCTGGCACGAGTCCAACTGGCTCTTAAAGGGAATGGAATATGAGACTCTGATTGGTTTATTGCACGTTACGCCCAAAAAAGACCCATTACTCATTAAGGGAATAGAGAAAACCCGTTTAGACCATGCGCCCGAGCGCGCCAACCGTTTTTCCGTCATTAAAATAGCAAAAGTGGATTTGGACACGCCCTGAGTGCACCTGCGCCGTGTGCTTTACACTTTGCGTTTAGATTGTTAAAATAGGGCCCTTGGTCTGCATCTGCATGAGGTGAAATGGCTTTAGGGACTCCAGTCCAACCCTACAAAGCAAATGCTCAGGAGGATTTGGTGCCACTCTACAGTGACAATGTGGGTCTGCTGAACATTGTTGGGCAGGTAATAAATAGTCTTGGCTTAACCAGACATGTTCACCACCTGATGTAAAGTTTCAGGGATTCACAACCTTAGCTCATGATGAAAATGTACATGTGGGAACTTTTTCGCAAGACGCAGCATATGTAGCGCCATGTACGTTTGGTGACATATTCGATGTGAGATGTCACTGGGTGGCACTGTTTTTTCCGCCATAACAGATTAATGTACAAATGGTACATTTGATATGATGTTGGTTTTCTGCCGACTATGCAAAATGTGCACTGTAGGGCTCCAGACTAACATTTGAGACCAGCGCCACTACGTTCTACAGATGGTGGAGCCAGGAGCAGATTTGATAGTGCAAATATTCAAAATAAAGATAATTTAATCATAAAATTGCTATTGTTTTACATTAATAAGTGCAGTTACTAATAATAATTCAGGTTCAATTCCAGTTTTTAGTTTTGATTATTGTTTATACAGAATTGGAAGTAAAGCACTTAACTTGAGTTAAGATGCATACAAAATTTACTTTTATTAACAACAGTAACAGGTGTAAAATCTACTTTTATATACAAAAAAATATATATATTCCACTCTTATTTAATGTACCATTATTTTTCTAGCATATGCAACTGACCAACTTCACAGATTATTTGTGATATAGTAACAAATTGAAGAAAAGGGTCAAATTCTGACAAAAACGGATTTCTTGATTATTTGATATTTTTTAATGGTGATTTAATAATTTCAAAATATAGAGAACAAGTAGAAATGAATGACTAATAAGCCAATAAGTGCTCCTCTGCTGCTGTCTACTGGTTAAAATTGTGATTTTATGCATTTAAAAAAAAAAAGATTACGTAAGTGTTTGTTTAACAAAGTATATTTTCTTCATCCCATTAAAAACAACATTCAAACTTGATCATCTTTTAGAGCTTTAAAGTGCTGGAAATAGTTGTGTGAAATGCTTGAAAGTCATAGAAAAGTGCTTAAATTTCTCTCTCAAAAGGTTGTACAAACCCTGAAATAAAATTAGTCGCAACGGCAGGAAAAATGGTAGCAGTCTGGAGCCCTGCTTTGTTGGGGAGGGGGGGTTGGGGACAGAAACACTGTTGTTAACCACTGATCCAGCCAATAATGAGACAGACTATACATAATTGAGGGTGTGGAAAGAGGGAGTTCTCACTGGTCAACAGTTTCCTTTATCACACTATTTTACAACAAGTTAAAATATCTAGATTTTGGATGCATGATGTAGTATCAATTTTCCAGAGCCTTGTACTTTTCTTCTATATCCAATTTGGAAGTCAACGTTGTGGCAGAATTCTCAAAGCACAAGTCCTAGGCTTGCAATCATTTTAAGTGGCCAATTCTTGGCCAAAATAAACTGTGGACCAGACTTCATTCTTGTAGTCAAAAGTCTGTTAATGTGGGCCCACATGTGACTTTTGTGATGAGGCTTGAGTTTCTACTGGAATTGAATTTTCCCAACAAATTCTATTATTGTGATGATGAAATTAAACTCATCTTTCCCTGGATGGAAGGACCACCCTCTGCTCCTGTACAGGGCATTAGAGCACCAGCAGCTGGGGTAAAATGAGGCAGAGAGAGTGTGTGTGTGATCTGAGACAGTCTGGGTGAACAGCAGGAATGTCAGCAACCCTCAGGGTCACAGCGCACATTTAACTGCTCCGCTCAGCACACACTCCTCCATTTAATGGACCTTAATATTTCTAATCTATCACGTCATTCCCTGCTGACATTTCTCTCCTCTTTGTATTCCCTTCTCTCGGGAGAGCGAGGGAGAGAAAAATGGAAAAAGAAAAGGGCCGGAGCGGTGCTTTGCTCGCCCCTAGCCGTGCTAATTTGAATTGACATGATATTAAGGTTTAATTAGGGGCTAAATTCTGCTGCATTAAAGATTTGGTGTTGGGTTTGGCTGTATTTAACAGCTTTGCTCAGCTCGCTCCGGCACAGTTCACATCCAAAGTGAAGCGTGGAAACGCTTTCTGACATTGCGGGTTGCCACCGGAAAGTGAGGGTGGGGGCAGTGGTGGAGCTGATAATAGATTAAAAGCTTGATTAAAATCCTATTACAACTCAAACGATATTTTGGGAATGTTCCGTTTCCCCTGGGACCACTGACAAGCAAGGTCGAGACTCATTAGAGGAAGCGCTGCATGTGCATTTAATAGAGATCCAGTTCTGGAGTACAATAAGCTCTTTAAAACAATGGTTAATGTAGTTGAATGTGGTTAAAACTCTTGCTGAGACAGGGAAATGTGTTGAAGATGCTTTGAGATGTATGGCCTTCATAGTTATGAATTATAATTATGAAACATACATTTCAAACAGAATTTATTTCATGTACACAGTAGTGTCCAAATAAAAACTAGCATGCACGTCTTTCTTCCATGGACACAAAACAAGAATCTCAGAATCTCTCTACAATCTGAGTTATATATTTTTTTTAAATGTCCTGGCACTTCCAAGCTTTATAATGGAAGTAAATGGAGGGGTCAAGAAGAAGTGGCTCTGGGGGGTTAATAAAGGCCTTTTGAAGTTATGAAGAAAAAAATCTATATTTGAAATCTCTAACTTCTGCTAATGGTCATGCGTGCGTTCACGAGAGAGTGGCGTTTCAGCACTCTCGTGAATGCAGTTATGACCGTTAGACTGTATTCGTCTGAAAGAAGAAAGTAATATACACCTATGATGACATGAGGTTGAGTAAATCATTGGGTAATTTTCATTGTTGGGTGAACTGTCCCTTTAAGATTAAGCAATTATAAGTAAGAAGACCTTTAGCAGTTCACTTATTACAGGTCCAGTTCCCATGAATTAACCTTGTGTTTTGATCAAGGGTTCATAAATAAGCCCTTGCTAGGTTCAAAACTACAGCCTTTTGGCCTCCAGCCTGAATCTTTAACCGCCAGTCTGAGTCTGAGAAATAGGAATAGGTGAGCTTGTCATCCAGAATTTGCGTGATTTGTCTCAAAGGATACACCAGCTGTGATTTTTCTTCAGTGAGAAACCCATTCTGACACATTCCCCAAGACAGCAGGTGTGTCTCCCTCTGTCTGAAATCGAGCACACTGGCGATACTCTCATAAGCATCCTGACAGACAGATAGCAGCTCTGACAGGAAATGCCCTGCAGATCAAAGAGGAATGAGGCAGTGAACACCACGGGCTCTTGGTTACAGCGACACTCCTGTCAAGCTTCATTTGTACTGCGCCACTCATTAGCATTTGCCCCATCATTAGATGATTAGGAGATGAAATTTCAGACCCTTCCACTGCCCTTTTGAGTGCCAACATGAACGATTACAGGTTCAAAAGGTCACAAATTCATACTTTTCAATACAAGTTGAGTATCAAGTCTCAAATCCTCTTTTGGTCCCAAATACAAAATCGTGGAACCCGAAACGATATTTTCTGAACAATGCACAAAAAGTGTACAAGTTAAAAAAATTACCCAAAAGCACCACGAGTATCATAAAAGTTGTCTATATTACTTTGAAAGGTAAAAATTGATAGCCTGAATGCACTACTGTAAGTCGCTTTGGATAAAAGCGTCTGCTAAATGCATAAATTTAATAAAAAAAATTTATTTTACTTTTGCATTGTACCAAAATCTTCTGAAGCCATATGATGGCTTTGCATGAGGACCAGATGGAAACTGTGATTAAAAATCTTGATACCCACCTTGGCCCATTTATCTGAGAGTTCTTAAGAGTTTCTTCATTGACTTTATAGATCCGGTTTAATCACCAGACAATTTGCAAGTCATGCGTATTGTCAGCATGAAATTCAAAACGAGACGTGTGCACATCAAGTTGTATTCAGTTGCACAACACTAAAGCCTTCAGACTCAAGTTTACATCTCTGGGTCACACTCCATTGTCTATAAGCACCAGTATTCACTAATTAGCTTTAAAAGTGCGACTCTTTAAAGTTTTCAACACTTACGTTGCTAAAAATCTGAAAAACAGTGGGCAAAGGCTTGAATGTTTCATCTAAGTGTCCATATGTCATAATGCTGCACTCATGGTGTGTCCTGATGCTCTGGGTTAGTGATGTGAGACAGGCATATGTTAGCTGTACTGCACAACTGAGCTAAACTTCACTATTAGAAACTGTACAGCAGTTTAAGAGCCTCAGTCTGCATAAAATAGAGATGCATCCTATTGATACGTATTCTAATAGTTAAACATCTGTGTACATAGATTTTGGAGTTGAAATTCATTGAAGGGTTAGTTCACCTAAACATGAAAATTATACTATACTATCACTATATACTCACCCTATAAACCTATTTAAATTTTTATCACACAAATTGTGATTCATTTTAATGAAAGCAGACAGATTTTAGTCCCTCCACATATTCCATTCATCCAAAACTTAAGACGTTTCAAAAAGTTCAGACATTACTAGAGCCCAACCGATATATCGTTTTGCCGATTTTATCAGGTGATACGAGTCTGTCGCAGTTATACTGTATCAGCTAATATGCTTTATGGAAGTTAATTGCTGTTCTAATCTAATGTGCTGCTGCACTGTAACGCACACACACAGACTACAGACAGTAGCTCGTACGTCACGCGCAGATCGCTCGCGCACAGAATCATTCAGCGCAGAAATGTACCGTCAACGCTGTTCTGTGATTTCTCAGTAAAATAGCTTAGAAACTGAAAAGTTCAAGTATATGTTTCTTAATAACTAAATCCCACAGCATCACTACTGCTAGAGAGACACTGCCATGTAGAAATAATTCACACACACAATCGCTCGCTCTAATGCATTCATATAAATGTAATCTTTACTGTGCTACTTTAGAACGAGCAGAAATCTGTGAGTAATAAAACGACCCTAAAGCAAAAGAACTGATAAAGCTGAGCTGTTATAGGAGCAATAGCCATGTTCGCAGCACTGTGTCATATGCCATAGCGGTGCACAAGGGGTTTGTCACAGCTCCAGACTTATTTGTTCATTAATGATGTCATCAGCGACTAGACAACCTCGACTCGACTTTCATCACATAAAAGTCGAATTTAAAAAAAATCAGAAGTCGTTCAACCCCTAGTTTGCAACGCACCTGTATTTGACATTACGTAAACTTTATTTTGAAGGCGCCTGACTCGCTTCCGCTTTGTCTCACATACGCAGAGAGAGAGAGAGATTTATATCGGTCTGGTGAGTAAACCAAAAAAAATGTACTAACCAGTGGCGATTCAATTGCCAAGGTGTCCGTGGAGGGTTCACTTCACCTGAGTTTGCTGCTTTAAATTATCCGCCCGTCACCCACCAGCATCTAAATCGTCACATTACAATGATTCTAATTCCTAGTTTTGCCTGATGATATGATGAATGGATGGTTCCTTTTAAACAGCAGACGTTAGAGCTGATCTGCGCATCATTGCATGTGTCTGCGGCGCACAGGAGCTGATCGTGGCAGTCAGTGCTGGTGTTTATACCAGCCACGCTGCATCCCAGAACTCACGCTTATCACATCAGTCACATCACTAAGTTAGCATAGTTTGTCAGTACAGTCAGTAACGTAGCAGATTAGAAAGTTTGTCTCAACAATTCATCTCCTCTGTGTCTCTCCGCATCACCGTGCCTCCATTACATATTTTGTCACATCATTACAAGTGTTTGATCACCACATTTGAATTATCATTGCTAAAAATGTGTATGCATATATAATCTGTTTATGTTCATACTGTATGTTCACACTAATGGGAAGGGAAAGATATTTGAAGATTTCGATATTTGATGTGATCTATGTTTGTACTTTGATCAATGTTAAATAAAAGCCTAAATTAATGTTTCCATCAAATAAAGTAATCATGCATCTTTAGAAAATGTATCTTTATAAGCATTCTGAACAGTTTTGGGTGCATCAATTTGAACAGACAGAACGGTTTCATTAAAATATCTTCCTGTGTGTTTATAAAAAGAATAAAAGTTTTATAGGTTTGGAATGAACGGAGGATCAGTAAATGATGACAGGATTTCTATGTTTGGTGAGACACACTGTAAAAAAAGCACACTTTTTTAATGTGTCTTTGTTACACGTTACATAACAATGAATTATTCATGATTAAATGCAAGTAACCCTAAACCAAACCCTAATCCTAATCTCATAGTACGTACATGTAGTTAATTAATATATCACATCTTTTCATGATCTTTGTGATTATTTGTGAAATTTACATCTAACACCATTTTTTATTTTATTTTTCTCAGTGTATGCCTTTTGACAAAGAAAAGTCAAAAGACAGCATACTTTAACAGATTACATTGTTAGTGATGTGTAAATCTTAAACAGAAATGTTAATTTATTATTTTTTGGAAAATGTTAGTAAACCAAAAATGTTCTGAATTTATCATTCTATTACATTAACATTGTTATTTGTTACATTTTATCACATTGACCCATTAATACTATCGCAATAAGGTTCCAGTTTTATCAAAAAGGCCTACATATGTTGAAAATACAATCACAGCCAATATGAACATATTCATTGCTTATAATACAGCTGTGTAGTGCTGGATTTTTTGGACCAATGAGATTCCACTGTGGGCTCTATTTGATAGAAATAAGAAACCAAGCGACTTAGTAAGTGTGTGTATATGCACATATATGTGCATTGTGTCATGTGGAGTACACACCGGTGGAGGAAGTTAAGGAAAGTGAGGAAAACAGGAAATCAGATTGATAGGAAGTCTGAATGACAGAAAGTCATGTTTGCTTGTTTGTGTGAGTGTGAGTGTGTGAGTGTGAGTGTGTGAGTGTGAGAGAGAGAGAGAGAGAGAGAGAGAGAGAGAGAGAGAGAGAGAGAGAGAGAGAGAGAAGTCTGGTAGTCTGGCATGACTCCTGTATGCTGGACCCACAGACACGCTCAGCATGAATGAATAAAAAAGGCAGCCTGTGTGAAGGTGTGTAAGTGTGTGTGTCTGGTCTTTAGGAGGTCCTCAGCTCCTGCCAGGAGCGCTGCAGAGCTCATTCATCTTACGGTCCCAGTGCAGCAGAGCATTCACTCCCACTGACAGCACAACACCCTCTCTGTCTCTCATGCGTGACTCAATCAACCCACACACACACACAGCACTGTACGCCACTCATTACAACCAACAGCTGTCTGTCTCTACAGCCCACAAACACACACACACACATCTGCATGCAGAAATACTTCTATACACTGCTATTTCCAGTCTAACTTCTCATTCATTAAAACACGGGGAAGTCGTGGCCTAATGGTTAGAGAGTCGGACTTGCGTGTGTGTTCACTGCTCTGTGTGTGTGCACTTCGGATGGGTTAAAAGCAGAGCACGAATTCTGAGTATGGGTCACCATACTTGGCTGAATGACATGTCACTTTCACTTTCGGTGCATTTCGAAGTCAAACTTTCTGTGCCAGGCTTGGCAAAACTCACCGCTAGCATGCCAGGGTGTTGTGGGTGGTTATCAGGCCATTGATAATTGGTTGCTAAGGGGTTCAGAGTGTCTTCTATTGTGTTGCTATGCAGTTGTTAGAATAAGATATTGGGCAAAAGTCAGTGCTATCTGATGTATGATATTCTGGTATTACAATGGGATATTTAGGGCCCAACGAAATCTCTTTCATTTTTTCCACAGATACAATTTTATTTTTCCTGAATTTATTTTTTTTTCCGTTTTAATGGTTTAATTGAATTTTAATAATTGAGATGGATGTCTAATCAACTGAATTCATAAATATTAACAATTTAATAATTTATATTAGTGAATGCATCCTGGGTTTGGATTGGAATGACATGAGGTTGAGGTTTGTATAACTACACAAAATCATTTAGTAAATAATTGTTGGAACTCTGTCTGAGACACTGATGAAAAAGTGCCAAGCTTTATTACAACTGCATTTTGGAGTTTAAACATGAATAAACAATAGAAATGAAAGGAAAAATAAAGAAGTTTCATAGTAAATCCTACACCAACTTATTAACGTTTTAAGATTAATAGGACCCTGCAAAGGGTTTTATTTGTTCTCAAATTTAGTTTTGCCTGGATTTTGTGAATGGATTTATATTATCAAAAACAGTGGTCTGTTAAAATGCACATCAAACGTTGATCACTATGAAAGGTAGCTCCACACTTTTCCTCAAAAAGCTGCAAAGATTTGATGTACAGTATATTTCTAAATATTGGAATAATAAAGATGCAACTAAAGCTTCACATTTTCCTAAAGCAACTTTTTCAGACTTTTCTTTGCCACTCCAAAGTGCAAAAAAGAATTAAAAATACCTAGAGAAACTCTGCGACACAGGTGTCTGTGTTGAGTGTTGCTCAGGTGAATTCAGCAGCTCAACACAATTAGCTGCGTCTCATCAACTCTGAAATCAACATGATACTCCACTCATATACAAGTCTACAGAGAACTGGCTCTGCTTTGAGATTTGTGCTTTAGGTAACTTGTCAGGTAACGCAAATTCAAATCCAAAACAGTAAAAATATATAGTTTTATATATATTATATATATATATAGAGAGAGAGAGAGAGAGAGAGAGTTTTCATTTTAAGATTTTTTTTTTTTTTAAGTTAAGAGGTTTAAAGTTTTTAGAAATTCTGTGTCATTTTTAGTAGTTTTTTAATGAATTAGTTTGTTTTAAGTAGTATTTTTAATGGTTTAAATCATTTTCATACTGTTGAAATAGTTTATTGGTCATTGTTTAGATCTTTTCCATTTTTAAAATGTGTAATTATTTTAAGATTTTTTTTTTTTTTTTTTTTTAGTTTTAAGTCTGAGACAATAATAATTATTAGAATAAATAAGTAAATAAAAAAAAAAAATGTTTTGAAATATAGAGAAATCTCTTTGCTCTAATAAACCTCAATCCCTGGGAGTTAAAAAGAAATATGTAAATGTTAATTTTAATAAAAACATTTCATTTAATAATATGTAATATCCATTTTATAAAAGTTGGTTATTTGTTTGGTGTTTAAAAACCATGCCAGCTTCCTAATCTTTTTTTTATTTTAACTTGTTTCTCACCACAAAATCAACTCTGAAAGGGATTCAGGTTTGACACTGTTAGATATTTGTTTGAGGGTGTTTGTGGAGTAATATAATTTCCTAATTACGATTCACTATTGCTTAAATATGACCGCTTTGAGTAATTAATGAACTGAGTGAGTCGTGTGCGGCTGCAGATGATCCACAGCGATCCCGGTCAGAATCCGAGCGCCTCGTCAGTCTGAATGAGAGTGAAGGACAGTAATTGACTTTCCTCGGAGGCGCTGGCGGTGGGAAGCGGCTAATCTCATTACGCTGATTGTCTATTTGAGAGCATTACGCTGGGATCTGACGGAATTATACATGTTGGGCTTGAACATAATGAGCGGCGTGTAATCCCTGGTAATCAAAGAGTGCAGCGCCTCCTCGTTCCTGCTCGAACCAGCACACAACTGATTTCACACGCCACCAAAACACGAGAGGGACTCTGGGAAAACCCAAGACACACAGACAAAATACACGAACCAGCCATACAGCAAAGGGTTTGCTTTAACTTGGCTTGAAGAAATTGATGTGAATGAAATTAAAGCGAGGTGATAAATAGGCCCAAGTGTTCAGAAACGAGCGGTTTCTGTGCTCGCTGTCAATGCACTGCCATCTAGTGGTCAGAGGAAATAAAAAACTAAATAGTTTAAATAATGCCCACGTTATTCATCAAACTAAATACATTTCTAAGCTTTTGAATGTTTCAATCTAGGTACTATTTATATACTAGCATAATATTTTTTAATAATCTGAATTTGCTTTTTGCTTTTTATTTTCAGTTTTCATATTCATCTTAATTTAAGTTTTAGTAACTTTATGTGCTTCTGTCATTTCCTTTTTTCTTTTTTTTTTAAGTTTAGTTTTAGTAATTTACCTTAACCTAATATTTCACTTTATTTCTGCTTTATTTCAATAACAAGAATATTTCTTTATTCTTTATTTCAGGTAACAATACCACTGATATTTATCAGCTAAAATTACTTCTTCCAGTCATGAAAAGGTATTTTCATATTTTGCGGTTTTTGTTTAAGAATACATTTTATTGTCTCTACTAGATAATTCAGATTTAATATTGATTTGTTAAATTCTCGTCAAAGATGTCTTGAGTTTTGGAGTTATGACAGTAAAGTCTTTCGGCTTGCTAACAAAAGGTCAGGTTGCTAGCAGATGGCCGACAGTCACTGATCTTGACATTAGAAGAGCTCTTGCATCACTAAGATTTCATTTTTACTTCCATTTGGCACTTGGCAAGTGTTTCTGTTTACATTTATTGCATTTTTGTTTCATCATATTTTGTGCAGACAGTGAAATGTCTGGCATGTGAGACTAGAGGTCATGTGACTTACTCGGTGTGGCCCTGGAAGACGTTGACGGAGTGGATGGAGGGATCTCTGAAGTCCCACAGGCGGAAGGTGGTGTCCCTTGATGAGGTGACCACCAGACGCTGGGTGGGATGAGTACAGCAGTGGGTCAGCTCTTGATCATGACCTGCAAACACACCACACACACACACACACACACACACACACACACACACACACGTGTAAAACAGAGCTACTTGACCCTGAAACCCTGGCAAAGGAGCCAAGCAAAGCCACAAAAGCATCCGTCCAGCGGTGGCTGGTTTACCTGTGAGGGTGTGCACCAGCTCAGAGGTCTCTACATCA